>NW_020664464.1:25800466-25813383 GCF_002925995.2 Terrapene triunguis | reverse complement strand
AGAAGCTCTAGGTAGCATTTTCACTGAGCACTACAGCAGTGCAGCTGCACCGGTGCAGCTATGCTACTTCAGCACTGTAAGTGTAGACAAGTTCTGAGAGGACAGACTGGGAGAGAGGTTGGTGGAGTGGGGAAGGTGGGGATCAGTTGGTCCTAATTAGTAGAAAGAGTCCTGACTTGGCCCTTCCTCACAGCATCCACAGACCCTTTCTCATTCCCCAGCGCGTGGCTCTTTAAGGGCTGCAGAATAACACAGAAAATTAGCCAGAATGCAAATGACAGCCACTTGGGAGCTGGCACTTTATTTAACGCTTTGGCCTTTTGCAGTAAACTAGACGTTATCCTAAATAAATCAGCCTTTTATGGAGCCGGTATTCACAACTGTCCTTAGTCTGCATGACTTATTAAGCTATGGAAATCTTACAATGGAATGCAGAGGTGGTATGGGGGGGACATATCCCCCCCCCAGATTTATGTATGAGTTTATATGCCATACCTGAGCCCTGCTGCATATCACCAATTGTGTCCCCAGCCCCCTCAACAGTTCCGCATCGTCTCTGTTGGAACAAGTCTGTTCTAGTCAGCAAATATTAATTTTTTTCCCCACCTACTGTTTCTTCCAGAGCCCAGCCCAGCATAGCCAAGGATTATTTGTGAGAGCCTGTCTGTGAAAGGAATCATGATACTACTGATTATGTTAGCAAAGTTCTGGGAATAGGGAAACAGATCTTTGGTCCAGGCAAGCTGCACTCAGTACGAGAGTGAACTGGAAGCAGGGACAAAGAGGGCTTTAAGCATCTTTTATGCTCTCCTAATCCTGAGTCTGGCCTGGTCCCAGTGTAAATTAGGCCCAGCTGCCCATAGTCCTAAAGGGACACTATGGCAGGTATTTGATGACTGGCACATAGGGATGCCCCATTCACACCTTCTTTCCCTGACCATGCCTCCCAGATTAGGTGAACTAGGAGCCACACCCCACTATTTCAAGGGAAATCCTCAAAGTCCCACTGACTTTATAGTAGTTCTATATCAGCAGAATAGAGTAAAATAGCTAGAAGCAGGGCTGAGACTCTGACCCAGGGTTTACTAGTGAATTTATACTTCCTCTTCTGGCACAATAGTAATACTTTGCACTTCTAAAGTGCCTTCTATCCTAGGATTTCAAAATACTTTAGAAACAATAACTTGAACCTCACAGCGTCCCTGAGGAAGTTAAATTGCACAAGGTCACAAAATGAACATGAAGAAGAGCTTCGAATAGAATCGAGATCTCTGTGCACCAAGGCCTATGCTGTATCCACATGGACCACTTTTTCCTTCTGTGTTCATCTACAGCAGTAGAACAAAAATATTGAAGGGTCATTACATTAACAGCTGTTTTGAAATATAGAAATAAATGGTGTGTGTGTGTGTGTGTGAGAGAGAGATGAGGGGGATGATTTAAAAAATCAGGCATAGATTTAGAATCTGGAGGGAATTCCAAATGGATTACAGTATTTTAAAGGTAAGTCATATTTTGGATATAAAAGCCCTTGTAAAATAATCCAAGTAAGCGAACAGGTTCTAAAACCAAAATTAACTTGAGACTGCCCTGTAATTGTTTGATGTCTGAGAAGTGTGGAATCATTCTGTGTTTGAGACTGAAATATAACAATCAACCTCTATTGTTACTGTGCATTCCATATGACAAACTATTCAGCAACCAAAGGTGAAAATGACATTAGAAACCGAGAGCTGGAGTCAGTAGTTTTGTGGTTTAGGAGGGGAAATAGCAGTGGTAATTTTATATAAGTAAGTTTTTTTTCTCTCCCCACCCAGCATAGTTTCATCAAAGTATTTTACTATATTATCTCATGCTTTTCTATTATTTTCTAATATTGTACTGACTTGTCTGAATCACTTTGAAGACTAACACTGCATCCTTCTGAGACAAATCCAGGCCTCATTAAAATTCATAAACAGACAGTCTAAAGCTTTGAGAACTTTTCCATTGGCACTGAGAAATAAAAGTGTCCTTATTTATCCTGATAGCATATTATTTCAAAGGATACCTTACCCAGAGGCAACTTGGTTTTGATTGATAACATTTTGGGCTTTCTGTGAAGGAAACTGATTTTCATTATGAAACTGTGTGGCACAAACTAGTCAATGGTATCTCAAATTAGCACCATTTCAGAGCATAATTGCATTCTTTCAGTCTGAAAAAAACTCGACATTCACATTAACTACAAGTCTCTGCTGACACAAAGTGCAACAGTCTGATCTTTTCAGGTAACACATGTATACCTGGGACTCTGTTGTAGATTGTCAGTGCAGGTTGTATGTACTTTCCCTCCTGCTGTGACACTGTTTCACTGTTGAATCCAGATAAAACCATGCATACCCTTCTTATCAAGGCTCGTGTCCCAACTGTGAAATATATTTGGGGATGTTTCTCTTGCTATGAAAAATTATGCACTAAGAATTGCAATGCTTCCCCAAGGCTGTGTTTGAATTCAATAAAGAAATAAGACTGAAATAAAATAGTTTAGGCAAAGATCAAAATAACTCTTTGCTGAAGTTTTGCAAATCTCAGCAATATAAGGTCCAGTCGTACAAACAGTTGCTCACATAGGTATTGGAGACCCTGATCCAGCAAAGCACTTAAACATATATTTAGTTGTATCAAACATCAACTAAATGATAAATGTGAAGTTTTTATTGGTATTTATTAAATGTGACATATCGTAACTTGGATATTACAAATGTGTCTAACAATGTATAGGTTTTTTCCAGCTTAAATTACAGTTGAGCCAAAACTGGAACCTGGAAGCCAAACCCCTTCAAATTGAAGGGTCGGGGTGAGATTCAACATAAATGCCTGGAATTGCACTTTCCTCTAGAGTTTGGTTGTGTCAGATGGAAAACAATTTTCCAGTGTCAGTTTAAATAAGAATAGAAGTTGGGGGGAACAGCTATTCTTATGAGACTTCCACCCAAGATGGTGGAAATCTTGTAAGAACAGCTTTGCTCACAGGTTTTGTTTGTTTGTTTTTTGTTTGTTTTTTTTATTTATTTAAGATGGCAACAGTATTGTGAGATCAGATGGTCTCATGAGATTTTGAGTGGAAAAACTTACATGATTACAGCAACCATAAATCCTAAAAATAATTCTAGCCTTGATTTGGTCTCTAACCTAATCCTAGCTGTGACCTTCTGTAGATCTGCACAGAACTTAGTTGGTCTGTCTTGCTGGGTTTTCCTTGGGGGGAGTCTCCCATATAAATACTGATCAGGCCCAGCCTTGCTTAGTTTATGAAATCCAATGAAGTAAAACTCTGAGGTGGTAAGTTTCTATGACATCATTATTGTTTAAAGAAGCTAGGATGTTAACTGCAAGCAAAAATTAAATATAAATGTGTAAGAATGAGAGATCTTTTTAGAAAGCCACAGCTAATATTAAGCTAGTGATTCTTGAGTCTTAGTTACTGGAACTCAGTTATAAATGTTGCCTCTTCAATATGGATGGCCCTGTATTTCTAATAATGTCTAGCTTCTGTAAGCAAAGCACATACTACTGATGAATGATCACTTTATAAAGAGATCCTTTAAAATATCACTAGCTCTATGACAGTGCAGTTTGTGTTTGAAATCTGCATTGAACACACCTTAGATTTGAAATGTGAGTTCAAATGTGCCTCACAAGTTTTTCATCACCTTGTATGCAGCAAGTCAACATGCAGATGGTGGCAAATTTCAGCAAATGGGTTGCCAGCCAGTTGGCCAGAGTTTGTGCTTACTGATCACACTTTTAGCTTTGACAGCCATTTTTTTCTGTCTCTCGACATCTCAAAGAAAGCTTGCCACGTATTATACACATTTAAGAGCTAGATATCGACTCCATTTATTCTAGTGCCCTTGACTTTTTTGCCCACAGTTTTGGTTGGTACTGTACTGTTGGTACAGACAATCTTAAGAGCAATCCTAGTTGACACTATTTTGGTTACACATGCTAGTAAAGTAATTGTTCATGTATTAATATATTCAGGGCTAAATATCAAGAGAATAATGTGCAAGTCACTTTATCCAGGTATTATGGGAGGATTTTCAAATATAGACACCTTAGTTGTGTCCATAAAATAGGCATGTGTGACAGGGTGTACCAGACCCTTTGAGGCCCTCTGGACAATCCTGTGGTCCTACAACACCCAGCCCCAGAAAAAGGCAGTAGAGTGGGATCCTTCAAGCCTAGAGAGGCTGCAGGGGAGGCAGCCAATCAGAGCCTAGAAGGCTCATATAAAATGAGTTGCAGGGACTACACAGCTTAGTTGCTGGCTGGAGCCAGAGGAGGAAGGATGCTGTTCCTGGCTGACTGAAGAAGCTGCAGCATCTGGACAGAGCAGTTGCAGGCTAGGAGACTCCACAGGTACAGAGACTGGCGAGAAACCCTGCCTAAGCAGGGTAGGACTGTGAAGTTCTCCAGGCACAGAGGCCTGGGAGAGAGAGCCCTGACAAGAAGGGCCAGAGACTTTTTATAAGCTCACCAGGTGAAGGGGCCTGTGAAAAAGAACCTTGAGAGAACAGGGCAGATATTGTTACAGACTCTTTAGGCAAGGAGGCCTGGGAGAAACTCTGCTTAAACAGGGAACAGGCTGAGGACCCAAGAACCTGATGGGACAGAGTGGGAAGCAGCCCAGGGAATGCAACAATAGATACTAGCAGAGGAAGCAGCAGATGGCTGCTAGTTGTAGGGACCCTGGGTTGGGACCTGGAGTCTCCCCTCCCCCACCAGCCACAGGCAAAGTAGCCAAGGGCTGAGGCAGCAACAAGTTTCGTTTGAAGCCTGAGTAGGGGGCAAGTGCTTAAACAGACCCAGAGACAGGACTGAGGACTTTGTGGAGGGGCCAACCTTTCATTAGACAGTGTTACCCCAGAAGGGGTTTGTTTTCCGCTTGTTTTATACACAGACTGCATGTTACTCGGCCGGAGGGCTGAGTCACTGAAAACCCAGGGAAAAGGGAAACAGCCAGCAGAAGGCCACCCCTTTACAGCATGCAGATTCACAAACAGGTAATTGCACATGCAAAATATGCAGTTGGAGGGAGATCCAAAATAGATATTATCACCCATGCCCATTTTGCACACACAAGTACCTTTTTGCACCCGCATGCATATATTTTGCAGATGCAATTGGGCACTTATTTTTCAGACTGTCTCTCTGTGTAATGGCACACTCATCTTTGGCATGGAAAAAACTATTTCAAAGAATGTATTTGTCTCTGTTCAAGTTTTCTGCAGAAAGAGAACACTATATTTTATCAGACCTTTATTATATATCAATAAAACAACTTAAGGCCAAGTTTTTCAAAAACAGTTGCATAAAATTAGGTTTCTAAATCCATTTTTAGGCACCTGAATAAGTGACTTTATTTTCCAAACTGTGGAGCTTCTAACAGTTCTCACTGAAGTCAATGGGAGCTACAGAAGGTTCAGTACTTCTGCAAATCAGACCACTTATTTAGGTGCCTAAAAATGGATCTAGGAGCCTAACTTTAGGATTCCATTTTGGAAAACTTTGGCTTAAGTATTTAACTTCAACTGAAAACTTTTATACATGGGGGAAATGTCATTTTCAATGTTGACAACTTTTATTTTTTTCCTACCTAGCACAAAGGATGTGCCTAGGATTTGAATGTAATGTCTGGGCCAAGCAATATTTTGCTTTGAGCCAACCAAATTGTGATTTTTTCCCCCCCATGTAATACAGTCTTGTAAACAGAAGATATTTTAAGTCTTTGCATACTGGGTCTGTGAAGTCAGTGAATATTTGATTAAATGGTTTTTCCTTACTGAAATATTCATGAAGCTAATTTTCAACAATCAACAAAATCTAGTCATGTTTTTGAAAAAGAAAACATCTTTCCATATCTGCATGTTGAATACAAATCACAGAAAACCAAAAATAGCAGGGATCATTTTAATTTTTAATATACATTTCTAAATTTTTGGTTAGAATTTTACTCCCCAGTTCAACGAGGTACATTAGCAAGTGAGTAATCTCATTATGACTATTTTGACTTTTGTGGGACTACTCACACGGTTGAAGTTAGGCAGGTATTTATGTACCTTGCTGAATCAGACCTTAGTGAATTAATTAAATTAATTAAATTTACCTGGTTTGATTCCTAAAATAAAAACAATGATGATTGTTCATAACAGTAATACATTAAAACTATAGTTGGATAATTTTGGTTTAAATTAAAAAAATTCAGAAGAAGAAAGAAGAGAAGTAATTCACCACTCTTAGTTGAAGAAGCAGGCTAATCCAGCTGTGGACTTCATATTTCACCTTTACATTACAGGCTGGGTTCCTTAAACACAGTAAAGAAACATTAAAAAAAAAAACAGTTGTGGGTACATGATGGACAAAAAATCATCGCTGAAAACAATATATACCAGCCTGAAATCTTCTCACCTTAAGAAAACTAGTTATCAAAGCATCCTTGCTCATAAATTAAAGTGAAAGACCAAGTGTAATAGGCTACTGGTTTCCATAATTTTTTTTTCAGAAAAGTTTGTTTTGGTGAAAAGGAAATATTATATTTTCCCCTGGGCACCTGTTTTTAATAGTCAGTTTCCCTCTTTCTTTGAGATTGACTATACAAGATTGAATTTGATGCTGAATCTGGAATGTTACCCTGACAGTAGCAATCACTTTTGTATGTGATTCTATACATCTAACCACTTTAATATCACAGAGAAAAAAAATCATTTTAAATAAGAGCCCTATTTACAGACACATGCATAACTAAAATGAAAGAAAATTATTGCTGTTTTCCTTCTTTATCACATCCTGCTTTTTTATTGAAGATGCAAAATACAGGATGGACAGATGTCCATATCAAAACCTGACTTACATATTTCCATGCCTCATCAGGGTAGATCCTAGATGGTGTGAATCAGTATAAGTCCATTGAAGTCAATGAAGCTACAACAATTTACACCAGGTCTGGCCCATCAGATGTTTTGAAAATGCAATTCAGATCTGGATGCTTTAACAATTTTACGCCAAAGGAAAGTCTGATTTGCAAGGGATTTTCTCTTTCCATAGCTCTTGATGTGAATTAGGGAAACACACTTTGTTTGAACTCTACAAACTCTTTTCTTTTATCTTGGTGATTATAGATTAATTCAAATAAACAGGTTTTTTTAAAAATTCACAAGTTGGAAAAGCCAAGTTAGAAAATGAAACATTTCAGGCATTAAAAATAAAATGTGTTGGCTATAAAAAGAGCAGTGATAGAGAAAGTTAGTTGTGTAAACGGTCACATTAAACAAGCCACAACTAGAGCTAACTTGCTCCTCCTTAGATTCATAGACTCACTTGTGGGGGCTTTGAACTGGCAAGGCCAGACATAGTTGTTTAAACTTGACTGTTTATTTAAATGACTGACCTTTCTCCTACTTGGCCATTTTTCTAGTATTATTTTTTTATACAGATAAACTGTTCTTGTGTCTAACTTGACTCTTTTAACATTTGAAATGTTTTGGAACAGATCGTGTACAGCATAAACCTGATCATGCAGTAAGTGCAAAAATAATTTGGAAAGCGCACTCCTGGTCAGAGTGAGTCAGCTGCAAATTTGGTCTATTGACAGTTAGTAATTCTAGTAGAAGCAAATAGAAACCACTTGCACATAAACAGAGAGAGTGGTGAGGAGAAATAATCTAGGTATTTCAGATGTTGTAAAAGTACAGTAAGCCAAAAGTTATCAACATATTTTTTCAAGGATGCTTTGATAACTAGTTTTCTTCTGGTGAGAAGATTTCAGGCTGGTATATATTGTTTTCAGCGATGATTTTTTATCCATCATGTACCCACAACTGTTTTTTTTTTTTAATGTTTGTTTACTGTGTTTAAGGAACCCAGCCTGTAATGTAAAGTGAAATATGAAGTCCACAGCTGGATTAGCCTGCTTCTTCAACTAAGGCCTGGTCCACACTACCCCCCCCACTTCGGACTAAGGTACGCAAATTCAGCTACGTTAATAACGTAGCTGAATTCGAAGTACCTTAGTCCGAACTTACCGCGGGTCCAGACGCTGCAGGCAGGCTCCCCCGTCGATGCCGCGTACTCCTCTCGCTGAGCTGGAGTACCGGCGTCGACGGCGAGCACTTCCGGGATCGATCCCAGAACACCGATTGCCTGCCGTCGGACCCGGTGGTAAGTGTAGACGTACCCTAAGAGTGGTGAATTACTTCTCTTCTTTCTTCTTCTGAATTTTTTTAATTTAAACCAAAATTATCCAACTATAGTTTTAATGTATTACTGTTATGAACAATCATCATTGTTTTTATTTTAGGAATCAAACCAGGTACATTGTCACTGGAAGCTAAGTAATTTGGGCCAAATCTTGCTCACTTTACTCTTGCATCCTTGATGTAATCCCAAATGGGTGGTGCCCATTGTCTATAAAAATGAGGCTGCCCTTCAGTAGAGAATCCTCAGTAATCCACCTTGAAATGTTATGGATCAAATCCTGTCATCCTTACTCAGGCAAAATCTCCCCCTACAGTCCATGTTAACTCTGGCTGAATAAAGATGTTTTGATAGGGCTCTGTGAAAATAAATTTTCTCTCTTAGTTGGTCTGACTGGATCCAGTTTATATTCTGTTGATTAGTTGATGCTGCGGTATACAGTATGCTATAATGCAGGGAGGTTTCTGGCTTTGATTGACTGTTCCTTGGCTCCTTGCTCAAAATCAGTGAGCAACCATTTAAGTCCTGATTTAGAGTCGAGTCCATATTCTGCATGCCTTCTGATGTAACTCATGCAGAGGATGTATTAGTAGCAGCACTGCAATGTATGACTAATTCTTTCTCTATTATGATGACTCACTGTTTGTTGTTCTAAGAAACAGTCATTTTAAGTCATGGTTCCCACTTTAGGTTGTTTTTTGTTTTTTGCCCATATATATTATTTATCAGTCTAACCAGAGACAAGATATTTTTAAATAAATTGTCCTCCAGTATCTTTCATCAAGTATTGCCTGAAGAATTTTGATATGAGGATTTAAGAAAAGATTGTTTAGGTACCAAACATGATGATTTAGCATTTGAAAGACATACTCTCTCAAAGCTACAGTTAAAGCACAGTTGCCCTTTACTGTGTGTAAAGAAATGTTCTATCCAATCATGTTCATTAATCATGTCTTCCTTGTTTAACTGTGTCTAACTGTTCACCATTACATGTTTCATGTCATTATCTTAACTACAAACCCCAAAACTTCTGCTTTCTTGGTTATAGATAATTTAATCTGTGAAACAAAACAAATCAAATAGATTTTAGGGATCTTGGTGAAATATAGGTACATTCTTCTTTATTTAATATTGTTTGAGGATTGCTTTCATAGCCAAACATACAGCTGAGATACTTCAGTTTGCTGATTTTGCTTCTTTTTTAAGACCCTGCAGTTGTTCTCTGTTTTATAGTTCACACATAGTATGTTTTACTGTGTCATTAAGCCCATGAAATAAAACTGTTGTATCCTACAGCAAAGTTAACTGTTTTAAACAATGTTTCCTTTGAAAATGCCATCCAGAAGTACATTTTTGTGGCCTACATTTCAGCCTAGTGAAAGGATTGTTTTTAATTGTTTTGGGCTGTTTTAGTTAGTATAACTACATTTTTCTATCTTCTCCTTACCCCCCCCCTTTTTTTTTTCTGCTTAGTCATTACTTGTATTCTTTAAAGTGTGATACCTTTAATGTCCATGTGCTCTGTGATGCCTAAGGTGGCTGTGTCATTATTGCCTGGTTAAAAAAAAGAAATATAGATTTAAGACCTAGTCTATCTTTCTATCAGATAGATATTGGCATGCACCTAACTTTGAAAATCTTCCTCCTTGGTAGCCATGACAACCAGTGATGACTTCTGGGGCATTTCAAGCAAATTTGGAAGAGCAAATGAGTAACATAGAGACTAAAAAGAATGTTTCTTGATGTTTAGTTGCAGCATATTTCTCTGCTTAATGCTCCCTACAGCCTAGATAAGAAAAGCATTCTGCAAATACCCAGTTTAGGTTTAGGCCTGGTTATTCACTTTTAAGTGTGTTATGTATTTGTGTGTATATGGGCTTGTAGTGGAAAGAGTTAAATAATTAAAGTAAAATAATTAATCATGTAAAGTAATGTTTTCTTTTAGTCTCATTTTTGTGTGTGTATATGTTCATACCCTTTCAATGTAAGGATGTCTTTTTGGGAAAGAAGCAAGGTTTGTTTAACTTTTGAAGGCCTCTTTTATATCAAGAACCAGAAGCTACTTTGGATTTCTCACCACCCACCCCTTTCCCCAATAAGATCATTTCATCTCAATTAACTGAATGAACTGAGGAGCAGATTCCAAAGGACAGAAGAGAAGAATTTTTTTTTGCTTGCAGGAGAGCAAGCCATTAGGTGCTATCCACCCAGGCAAGTACCCCTGTCAAGAGGTTGACTTGGCCTTCAGATCCTGTAAAGGAATTTACCCTGACTTGATTGCCTTGATGTTGAAGATTTTTTGAAATAACGGAGAACAGGAGAAGCCACTGACCTCAAGCACTGTGTGGAGACCATTTCAGATAAATGGTTCATTGGGTACTGGCCTCCTATTCACGGAGCATTTGTTAGAGATGGTGAATATTTTAATGTTTTAGGAGATATCTAGGGAGGCTAAGTTGTCATCAAAAGAGTTTATCCAGCAACAGGGTTTTTTGACAAAGTAATAGAGCCACCAAAAATAAGGAACTACCAAAGTAAATCAAGACTCTGGAGGCAACTGCAGATTGAAGCTGCCTTCATCATCTTTCCCTTGCTTGTCCCTTGAGGATCTACCTGATATGTCAGAAGAAAGGCTTCACGTTCAAGATACAAAGCCAAACAGGGTCAGCAGGTGAGGACTCCTCTTCATTCATCTCTCCCAGAAAGCATACTGAAAGCCCCTCATCCCCACCTCACACAGACCAGGTTTGGCTCAGTAGAGATAGCAGCACAGTCCAACTCTGTTGTTCTATGTGGGCTCATAGATTCCAGGATCTGTGGGTGCTCAGACTGACTAGAGCTTCTACAGAGTTTGTGAGAGTCCCACGATAGTCAAGATTCCTCACACAATGATGTTTGTGGGTGCAGACAAGTATAGGGTCACTCAGAATGTGGCATCTCTCACAATGAACAGGGCAATAATAAAAATGCTACTGCCAGAAGTCATATTTATAAGCAATGTCTTCCTCTATTTTAAAGAGGAACTATGAGGTAGTGCTTTTAGGTGGGAGAGGGTGGATGTATTTCCCATTGTAAGAGAGCTATTCAAAGAACTGAATAGCTGGGTCATATAAAGATGCTTTACTCTGTGTCTGGAGAGCACTTAAATACTTTTTGTGAACTATTATTATTATTTATTATTTGTACTACTAGAGCACCCAGGATCCTTGGCCATGGACCTGGACCCCACTATGCCAGGCACTGTACAAGAACAAAAAGAGGGTCTCTGCCTCAAAAAACTTCAAATCTGACCATAAGACAAGAGAAAACAGATGGATACAGACAGAGCACACAGAAACAATGAGACAGTATTGGTCAGCAGGATAGGCTGAGGTCTCAGCACATTAGCAACCTCACTGTTATCAAGCTTTTTTGTAGGCATCATGGCAAAGGGTTGTTTTAAGGAGAAGGAAGAGGCTTTGCAGATGTCTAAGGGGAGCTCCTTTGGGACAGCATGGGGGAAAGCACAAAGGTTCTTGTTTAAAAATTTAATGAATGGGCGATGGAGGATAGTATCATGGGTTGTAAGGTGTGTTACCACTTGAAAGAAGTAGCTTGTGATTGTGAAGCAAACGCACATATTAGCAGTCAGCCTGTGTTGCTGGACTGGGTGTTGTTTATGTCCGAGCAACGTCCACAGCATCTCCAAAATCTCCATTCTAATCCCCTCTTAATACATTCTCTGAATGAGAAAAAAGCGTAAGAGAGCTTGTACATCACTCTCAAACGCAGCACACTGCTAAAGAGGAGGCTTGTGAATCCTATGCACTCAAAAGTTAAATAGATCCAAATCTGTGAATCACAGGAACATTTACCATTTACTTCAGTTCGTATCCCTCCCGCTAATATACTCTGCTGTGTGAATGACAGAATGACTTTGTCAGGAGAATTCTGTGTGATCTACTTTTGCTTTTCATGTTGTCTCCTGCTGCATATTTGAATATCTTAGAAGTAGGGAAAATGAAAACATTAAGACCAGGACTGTTCAGCATTTAGAAATATTTCAATGTGTAAAATACAATTTGTATGGATGTCTGAAACAAACATTATGCCTGATGAATCTGCTGGAGTTCTCTGAATACATTACTAAATTGGCTGGCAGAAGTGAAGCAAAGCTTTGGCTTGTTTCAAAAATTCAAATACTTTTATTGAGAAGACAAAACGCAAAGTACTATATCACAGAGAAAAAGAGTAGTAACTCTTAAAAAGCAGTGTTTTATATTGAATACAGTATTTTGATTTCTTTGTCCTGGGCTTTTCTTATATCTTTCACTTCCCTTTAAAAAAAAATCCTCTCAAAAGCAAAAGAACAAAAATTACCTCCCAGTGCCTTTAAAAATAAATGTATCTCCATAACATTTTTGTGAATTGCAAGGCTTTGTTTGTGTAGTTCCTGTGGGGTCCCATGCGGAGCGGATAAAGCACACGACCAATGTGGTTGCAAGCTGAATCGAATCCTGTTTATTACAAGCTTTCTTTTATAGTCTTTCTCAACATTACATAACACAATTAGGCTATAATCACACATCTACGGATTGGACAAGAAGGAGACTCATGTGTTTATCACATGTATAGCCCCACACCGATTGGTTCAACCGTTCCTTACATAAGGCCATGATTTATTACCTTGTTTACCTCAT
>NW_020664464.1:25787711-25800456 GCF_002925995.2 Terrapene triunguis | reverse complement strand
GGGGCGCCTTTGTCTTACAAGGCCATGAGCCATTGCCAGGCAAGTGTCCCATCGTGACCCTTACCTTCTCATGGAACTTTCCATTAGGTTGGCGTAAGGATGATACATCCCCACAAGTTCCTACATACCTCTCCAGCCCATTTGCAAGAGTCAGATAAATATTGAAAATTTTCTATGTTTGCATTAAGTTTCATTACATAGTCATGGTAAGTCTGCCAGGTCATCCCCAGGTCTCAATATCTGTTGTTTGGTGATTTGGATAATTTGGACATTACTATAACATGCAGCTTCTGTTGTATCCATTCCTCCTCCCATGGCAAAATAGGTAGTTTCCACACCTGATGTTATAAAAATTTTCCTGCTAATATCAGGTAATTGCACAAGTCCCAGAAGTAAGACAATATTGACAACTTAGGGTATTGTCCTAACAAGTAAATAGTGGGTTCAAGAGGGAGTTGCAAAGTTAATACCCAAAATGAATTATTGAATTATACTCCAAAAGATTTGGAATTGCAGACATGAATCTATAAATGAGCCTTGTTTCCCATACCCTGTCTAATACAGGAAGCAGACAATTTCTGACATAAAAGAAATCTACAGAGAGACCATATTTCTTCTAAGGTTTCATTTGTGTCTTCATAACTTCATAGAATTAGAGACATTTATGCATGTTACTCCCTATTGGTATGAGAACAACTTTGTGTTATGGAGTGTACAGCTTTTTTCATACAGAAGACCCCCACAGCAGTCCTAATGGAAGCATTGGTAATCTCACTTTTGTTATATGCATCATGATATTTTAAACACTTGACCAATGTTCCTGTGCTCTAGTTGATACTTCCAAATATGTATAAAGGTACTTTCATTCCACACTCTCTCCAGCAGCCATCTGACACATCTTTCTAAATTATCTCTACATAAGAGGCTATGTGATCACTGAAATAGTAACTTATAATTGTATTTTATTATACAAATATATAGAAGAGGAAGTTGCCATATGTCAAATAAGGGATCAGTGGGAATTTCCTTATCTAAATCGCCTTTCCTGCTTACTTGTGTAATTAACTTTGTTCTCTGTATCAGGTTTAATAAGTTCACTATTGCATTTTGAAATGATGCCCTTGGAGCCTCTATAGAGTTCATTATCACCTTTTTGGTCTCTGTACATGGCCTGTTGACTTCCACCTTTTCCTCAGAGGTTTGAAATATAACTTGCAAAATTAAATTAAATTTAAATATTTGTGTTTTTCCTGTATTGGAAGTCGGTTGTAATGTGCCTGTGTCCAACCATTTCCTCCCCTTTTAATTAGCTGCTTTACTCTTTGAAGGCCTGCACTTTTCCATTTTCAAATAGCAGGATAGGTGTCTCTTGGAGGGAAGTTTGGATTGTACCCAATTGTTGTTAGAGTGGGAGAGACAGGTCTTGCTTTCATTTTTACTTTGTTCCAGATTGTTAAAGTAAGGGAAAAGATCAGAGGGGAGCTCTTTGGAGTAAGTGTCAGGTACTTTGGTAAATAAAAAAACATTTATCCTAGTGAAATCTCCTTTCTTCCTCCTTATTTAGTGTTCATTGCTAGCCCCATTACATCTTGCTATGATCATCAATAGATCCCCTGAAGAATGGAGCCAATTCTAGTCTATGTAATATTTTTGATTAACCCTAGGGATCTTATTGCACCAAATCAAAAGTAAATGAATGACTGTAAAACTCTTTTTATCCTTTGAGTGGGATTAGCATTGGAAGTGTTTGAAATGAGACTGTAACTCCTGGATAGAGAGAGAGGTTATTTGTCACTGCTGTGATTCTACAAATACACAATTGCTGGGATGTTTAAAGGAGTCTAAGGGAGTTAGGCACCCAACACCCATTGAAAATCTTTAGGCTACTTTGAAAATCCCAATCAATATTGTAGTTTGTCCCATATTATTAAATCTCCCTAAAGTGTTTATAATAAAGGTACATAGTTTGTATCCTAAATGGTTACAGTTTGACAGTTATAAGCAATTGAAAACCAGGTCTTTTAATGGGAAGTGTCTGGCAACCTCAACTATAGGTGGCACTAGCTCAGGGGTCTCAAACACGCGGCCCGCGGGGTTGTTTTCTGCGGCCCGCGAGCTCTTCGCGGCCCGCCCCAGCGTTTACCTAGAGCAACTCCAGCCCGACGCGCACCGGGGGAAGGGCAGGCTCCCTGCCTGCCCTGCTCCCTGCCGCTCCAGGAAGGGGCCGGAACGTGGGGAAGGGAGGGCACAGGGCTCTGTATGTTGCTCTTGCTTCAGGCAGCGCCCCCAGCAGCTCCCATTCGCCGCAGTTCCCCGTTCCCGGCCCATGGGAGCTGCTGGGGGTGGTGCCTGAAGCAACAGCAACACACAGACCCCTGTGCCCCTCCTCCCCCAGGTTCCGGCCACTTCCCGGAGCGGTGCGGGGACAGGCAGACAGGCGGCCTGCCCTACCCCCAGTGCATATCGGTCCGGAGCCCGCCCCCCGAGCCCCTTCTACAGCCCAACCCCCTGCTATACCCCACACCCCTCCTGCACCCCACACCCCAGCTCCCTGCCCTGAGCCACCACCACACCCCACACCCCTCCTGCCCTCCCTGGAGGCAGGAAGGGGGCAGAGTTGGGGTGGAGATTTCAGGGAAGGGGTTGGAATGGGGGCAGAGCCTCATGGAAGGGGTGGAGTGGGGGCGGGGCCAAGGGTGGCTGGGGGAGGTGTCAGTAATGCGGCCCTCGGCCAATGTACTAGTCCTCATGTGGCCCTCGTGGTCATTTGAGTTTGAGCCCCCTGCACTAGCTCCACTGCCTATAATAATGTACCCAGATTGAAGGTAATACGAGCCTCTATACACTTGATAGCAAGATTTTTTGCCCAGCCAGTCTTGCCATTTTTTAGGGATTTTTGGGATGACTTGCTTTATTCCATCTGTATTCCATTTCCCAGTAGTATGGTTTGGTTTTAAAGGGAGGCAATCTGAAGCCTTCTGCCATTCTGGGCCTCACTGGCATAGCTCAGTGAACTTTTGGTATTTTCTTTTAACAATTATAATCTTTTAAAGCTGCATGTAACCTCTTTAAAAGATTGGGGGTTTGACTGGGCAAAGGGTAGGGTCATCATCTGCATTATGCTGATATGTTCCAGCCAGCTACTCATTAAGCCTAACCAGTTTGAAAGGTCTTTCTGTATTTTATCTGATCAGGTTAAAAAAAAATGTGTAAAAGATGAGCTGGGTCAGGTGTAAGGATTATGCCCAGGTATGCATGTCTTTCACTGGTACTCTGAAAGGGCAGGTTGCTCTTAATCTTTATTTTGAAACCTTTCTCTCAGCTATGATCATGGCAGCAAATTTTTCAAAGTTCACTTTTAATCTCTGTTTTCCTACATTCCTATGCCTATATGGATACATTTACTGATTCTATTGCATTAGCCAGAGATAGCAACCATTTCAGCATATTTGGCTATATCTCTCTGTTGCATTCCTTGTACGTGTATCTTTTCCAAACAGGAAGGTTAAAAAGTACTGGGGAAAGAGTTCAACCTTGTCTGGGTCTTTTTCCCAAGGGGAAAATGGGTGTCGGGAGGTGGGGGGAGAGTGATCTTCCTTTGTTTATGAAAAATTGTGGTCTCAGTTCCACACCTGGCACAAATGCAATTCTAGAAGTCAAATTCCAAACCCCATTGCCTTTCACACTTTTGACCTTACCTTTGTCCCTATTGACATGACACAGGCTGTTGTGTCATCTGACAATGTCACTATCATTCTTCCACTGACTGCATCCTTGACCTGTCAGATGGTATGTCAGGGGCCGGCCAGTAATAAAACCTACTTGATCCCCACTAATCAAGAACTTTATGCACTTTTCCAATCTGTTTGCCAAACTGAAAAATATTTTAATATTGAGATGGCATGGCAACTGGTGTGCAGATTTCCTGGTTTACCTTTCTTCAAGATGACAATAATATTTACATCAGATGTACTCTGTTTTAGCTGCCCTTGACTTAAAAACATCATTAAAGAGTCTAAATAGCACAGAAGAAGGTGTATCTACTAATAGCTTAAAAAGCTCAGCTAGGAATCCATCTGTGCTCGTGGCTTTTCCTATTGATACAAATTTAATTATCTGGCTAATTTCCTGAGGCAAAATTTCTGCCACTATCTAAGCTGCTGTATCTAATTTAGTAAGGGGTTTCCCCTTCAAGAGTGCTACAACTGAGGCATTTGGTTTGGCGGAGGAATGTAACTTTTGTTTAAAAAAAAAATCTATAATTTAGGTATAATGGTCTTCATATTAGCTAGATGAGTCTTTGCTTTGTCTGTATATTCATTAGTTCTATCTACCACAGTTGCTTCCACAACTATGAAATCAATGTTCTGTCTGCTTTACTAGTTTTTCTAAGAAATCTCTCTGTGAGATGGATGAGGTACTCTCTTTTATTAATCTCTGTTCATTTCCCCTCATATTGTTATTACCAATTTTACTCAGAAAGTTTTTCAGGTTCATCACCCCAATCAAATGGCTGAATGGCATATTTTACGTAATACAGCTGGTAGTATCATTTGAAACACAATGCTGGGTAATACAGTTGGTAGCTAAAAATAACTATGGGGACGATTGTCTAAAGCAGAGCATAACACAGAGGACGAATCAGTTGAGATGGAGGGATAGCTTTATAAAATTATACATAAGAACCTGAAAGAGGAACAGTGAGGGCTGTCAATAATGAGTTAAATTAATTCAAGAACAAGTAAGCTTGGGTGACAGATTCTGGAGAGGACAAGCCCATCACCATTTCAGGCAGAATTCCTGACCATGGGCAAGTAACTTACTATCTATTTGCCTCACGTTCTCCATCTGTGGAATGGGGGATAATTACCTCCCAGTTAATTGTGAGACTAATTCAATTAATTAGCATTTTAAATTGGATGAAAGATGCTATAAGAATGCAAAGTATTAATATTGGATTACATCAGAGTTTTATTCTGTTTTTGCTTATCCAGGTAAAACTCCATTTACTTCACTGTGAAGTAAAAATTGACTTTTTCTCATTATAAAATAATGGTGTAACTAGCTAAAGGCAACAGCAGAAACCAGCACTCCAAATGCAACTACATGGATTTTGCAGATTTGTCCTAGTGTTTTAATATTCTAATTTTCCAAACCACTGTGTAGAGAATCCTGCATTCATATGATTATCCCTGTCAAAGCACCTGCCAAGAAAAGAGGGAGGAAGGAGAGTACAAAGACAACATAGTAGTAAACAAGGGATTTGAAAATGTGAGCAGGAAGGGAAGTAAGGTTATAAAATGGAAAATATTAGAGAAGAGGTTCTGAAAGTGGAGCTGTCAGTTGTACCTCCCTCCTGTGATACTATCTAAGTTGCTTCAGTTGAAACTTAGTGCACAATGTCAAAGTATAAATAATGCATTTCCTGACTTCTGATGTATCTCAGAACTATTTTGTACTATCAGGCTTAGATCAGGAGATAGAAAGCAAACTGACTCAGCTGACTTCATCATGCACACTAGTGCTCTAAGAAATTGTGGCTGCAATTAGGATATTAAATTCAAGGAAACTGTATTCTGTAGCTCGGGGAGTTCAGTAAATACTTTACGGAGTAGCTAATCCTTTTACTGATTGCTTCAATTAGTTTTTTACATTTTCAAACAAACAGCAACATTTTCTGTAGTGTCTAATTTAAAGTGTCTTTGAGCAGTACTTGGCAACAACATTATGTTGCAGCTTTTAGCAGTTATAGCTTTGTTTTCCATACTCAGCTATGGTGTGAAGCAACAGCCCCATGCTAGAGAGGCTGCAGAGCCATATTCCCCCAGTGTGGAACCCCTCAACAGGGTGTAGCGTGCGCTTCTCTCTGCAACTGACCAGTCCCAGATCCTCTTCTTCCTTTTCCCTTTTGGAGTGGCCAGTGTTACTAGCAGTGTTGGTCTGGAGTATCCCTTGTACTATGGGGAGTGCATGGACTGGCTAGCCACATGTCTGCAAGAATACATTTCATTTTTGTATATAAAATGTACACTGTATGTATGTGTACATATATACAAACACGATCCTTTCTTCATCCTTTTTGTACTCGGTTCTTTGGTTAAATGTCTGTGATAGTCATTTTTCAAATAAATTACTGTGGTACAGCAGTGCAAGAGAGCAGCAGGAGAGTGGTAGATGGGAGGAATATAAACCCTAGGGCAAGGGTAGGCAACCTATGGCACGCGTGCCGAAGGCGGCACATGAGCTGATTTTCAGTGGCACTCACAATGCCTCGGTCCTGGCCACTGGTCCGGGGGCCTCTGCATTTTAATTTAATTTTAAATGAAGCTTCTTAAACATTTTAAAAACCTTATTTACTTTACATACAACAATAGTTTAGTTATGTATTATAAACTTATAGAAAAAGACCTTCTAAGAACGTTAAAATGCATTACTGGCACGCGAAACCTTAAATTAGAGTGAATAAATGAAGAAGCGGCACACCACTTCTGAAAGGTTGCCGACCCCTGCCCTAGGGTGATCAAGGCCTTATTCCTTGGGGACTAGGGAAAGGTTCCTACAGGGTAATTGGAGTGCCTGGAGCCAATTAAGGCCCCGCCCAAGACCTAATAAACTCCCCCTGCTTCAGTCAGACAGAGAGAGGGAAGGAGAGCTGACTAGAGTTTGGAGGAGTATTGCTGTTAGCCAGGGAACGAAAACCCTGCCTGAGCAGAGGGACTGCCCCGGCACAGAGGACTAAGGGAATCCCTACCCAAGGGGGGAGAGGGTAAGCAGCCCGCAAAGCTGAAGGGGCTGGGACCTGGAGTAGGAGAGTGGACCTGGATCCCTTCCCCGCTCCCCTCTCTTTCCCACCAGGGCACTAGAAGAGGCCACAATGCCCAAGAATAGGGGCAAGGGGCAGCACCCTTAACCACCACATCAAGAAAAAGCGCGGGACCCACCACAGTAGTGTTGGCCATTTGCTACACTACAAAATACAAAACATTAATATAGAGGACACAGCAAACTTCAGTCATCGTAAATTGTTGGCACGCAGTATGTTGCAACTCTTGCTTCTTAGAGAGCTTCATGAATTGTTTAAAAAAAAAAAAAAGGAATTTCCCAAGCAAAAAAATATACATTTCCACCCAATTCAGCAAAAACATGCTGTGGCCTCTTTTCACTAGGAAGGCAGAGGAATATGGCATTTCACCCTTTTGACCTATTTCATCAAAAATATGCCCATCCCTGTAACCACATTTTAGTCTATTCTTGGTAAGCCTTCAACAGAGAGCCAAAAAACAATGAAGGCTGCACTGTGTGGGTCTCTTGCCTTTCCCATTGAATCTTGATTCAGAATAGACAAAATCCTATATTACCATTTTAATATTCTACCAAAAAAAAAAGCTATTTTTAATTTGTGAACTTCCATCTCAGGGATGTAAACATGACAGTCTGTTTAACATGCTTGGTGGGGAATTCTGCACTCCACATACATATATGACATAATCATGTGGTCATTTTACTGGAAACATTTTATGTCTTTCTGTTAGCATAATTTTCTGGTTCTTAAAGTATAGGTGTGAAGCAAGCAAATACTTAGGCATCTGACACATGCTGCCTGTTTCTTAGGTTGTTAGCCCTTCAGGGAAAGAGCCAGGTGTAGGTCTCTGTCTATACAACACTTAGCACACTTAATGCCCCAATCCTGACTGGGGCTTCTGGGTAATATGTAAGTTTTAAATAAGTATTTTTCTTCTGCAAGAAGTCCCTCCCCTGAGACATTAATGCCACACTGATGTCACTTACTGTTCTACACTTGATCACATCTGATCACAGTGTGATGCCTAAAATATACCTGAATGGCACTGGAAGCAAAGATGTGGCACTGGGTCTGACAATAAGAGTGACTATAGCTCAGGCCCAGCGACCTTGGGGGCAAGTCCTGGGTAAACAGTGGGCAAGCTTGGTCACAGTAAAGCCAAGGAGAGACTCTTGCTATCCATCTAGTCATCCACTTATTGTGAGAGGTAGGCAACACACCACAGTTGTATTAAACTCAGCCAAGAGTTTGATGGTTCTTTAGTGTTGGCAAATGTCAAAACAAAAGAGTTTGCATGCATGATATGTCGGAGGAGAGAGGCCAATTCCCTGAACCAGAAATCAAGCTGTTGGTTGAACCAGATCAACACTTTTGCCTTGTAGCAAAGCTCAGATGGGGCCTAATAGGTATTTTCTGCTTGTCGCAGCTGGCTATTGGTTTATTGTCAATCTACTTTGGGAAAATTCCATCACTTATATATTGATTGTAGCCATCTCTTGGCACATGGTCCGTTCCAGAGGTTATCACTGTAAGGTCACAAGAAAGTGCTTTTGTGATTTTACATCTTCTTGAGGGCAGAGGGAAGACTAACCTAGGCAAAATAAATGTGATGCAGTCGTAATTGTGATCAGTAGGGGGTGCAAGAGCTATCAGCCCCCCGGTCTAGAAAGATAGTAAGTTTATGGCCAGGGGAGGCCCTAGACTAGCTGCCAGCAACTGGCGCCCTAGGCAAACCATGCAATCAGCGTCCCCCACCCCCAAACCTCCAGGGCAGATCTGGGCTGAGGTTTTTGGTAAACTGGGAAACATTTTGCCCCTTTTTTTCCTTTTAATGTTTAAGCATTTTTTTAAAACAGAGGCTTAATTATTCAGTTTGTCCGTCCATCTGTCCAACCAATGTTTCTGAGATCAGATAAAATAGAGAGCCAAAATTTTCAGAATAGATTTGTACATGACAGCTAGATGATATTTCAGTCCGATTTCAAATAAAAATGCATTAAAAATGTGAATTATAATTTTTATTATTACAAATCCAAAATAATCTATTACGCTATCCTGCTTTAACTGCCATTACCACCACATCCAATATAGAAAGAAATAAGAAAACTCTTCAACGAACTTTAACCTGTATTTGCAAAACACTCCGAATAAAAAATGCTCCGTGCTCTTAAAACATGACTTTTCTTGCTTTAAGTTTTGAAAATTCAGTCCCTACTTCTTTTAGATCCAATTTTCCAGCTATTTCATGCTCGATTGACATTGTGGCAAGTCCAACAAGTCTCTCTTGCACCATTGCTGAACGCAGATATGTTTTTATCAATTTTAACTTTGAGAAGCTACGTTCCCCACTAGCTACGGAAACTGGCAAAGTTAAAAGAATGCATAGAGCTATAAAAATGTTTGGAAAACTGTCTGAGTTTATTTTCACAAACAAACTTCAGTACTTCTTCAGGAGTGGAATGTTTCTTAAGTCGTCTTGAAAAAGCCTGAAGCTCACTACACAAATCTGTAGCATCAATGTCTTTTGAATTTTCATGAGTCAATGCTGACTTCAGTTTTATACAAAATTCTCTTATCTATTTTGCTGTTTTCTTTTGCAAGCTGTGGATATCATATAGAAAGCCAAATACTGACTCTAGCTGCTGCATCTGTTGAAATCTTTTGTTAACCGAGTGAATATCAGTATCAAGGACTGCGAAGTAGAAATTTACTTTGAACCTTTGTTTTGGGTTCTGAATGGGTGTGTCTCATCCTTCATATGAAAACTGCTTTCTTTTGCCGAATGCAAACTGGCTCTGGTTCAAATTCTGTCGGAAAGTCTACTTCTTCAGCAAGCTTGAGAGAATCTACCAGTGTTCTTTTGAACCCTTCATCACTTCTGAATTCCTCCAGAATATTTTTAGTTTGCTGCAGTTTTTGAATAGCAGAATGTATGTTCAAGTTCTTTTCCTGAAGCTGCTTACTAGTGAGGTTAATCTCGAAAAGGATATTATACCACAAAATGAGTGAAGTCACAAATTTGAACTTGGAAAGGCCATTTGCAAGAGCTTCTGCATCTGAATGTGCCGTATTGCCAGATGATCCAGTAAAGGTAGTATCATCAGAAATTTCAATTAGGGCATCATAAATGTTTCCAAGTTCATAGCGAAGACTAAGAGCATCACTGCGACTCTCCCATCTTGTCTGACTAAGTGATTTCACAGTTAGAGAATTCACGTGGCGAGTCAGAATGTCCCAACAGCATGTTGAGCCTGAGAAAAACACATAAACACGTTGCACCAGGTCTCAGAAACTGCTTGCCTCCAAACAGCATCTAGCAGCATCACTGACAACCAAATTCAGAGAATGTGCACTGCAAGGAACGAAAAAGGCCCTAGGATTGATTTCCATCATTCTCCTTTGCACACCATTGTCTTTATCCTTCATATTACTCCCATTATCATAGCCCATCCACGTAAGTTTTCAACAGATAATGACATTGTTTCAAGCTCTTGTAGAATAGTTTCAGTCATAAATGCTCCAGTCATCTCCTTCAGTGGTATGAAACCCAAAAACTGTTCCTTTATGAGCACTTCAACATTATCTTCATCTGCAGACTTTTCCATATCCCCAAAATGAATGATCATCGTCATTTGTTCAACATGACTCACATCTGGTGTACAGTCCAGTATTATTGAAAAGTATTTTGCTGAATGGGCAGCTTCTACAATTTTTTTTATGGCGTTTGCTAGGATTTGAATCAGTTCATTCTGCATATTTTTTCCTAAGTAATGAACCTGTGTTTCATGATAAGTTATTTTACGTAGATGATCCTTCATGACTGGATCAAACAAAGCTAGGTATTCAACAAATTTTAAAAAGTTTCCATTACTTGGAGTGTATAATTTTTCATTTCTGCTGCAGAATGCTAAATTTTGCCCACCAAGAACTCTCACTAAAGCAATCAGACGCTCTAATATTTGTGGCCAATATTCTTTTTTTTCCTTGATCACACGTAAATTTTCTTCATCGATAGTTTTGCCTTTTTTCAATCATAATTCAAATTCTTTCCAATTTTGAAAACATTCCAAATGTTCTGTACTTCTTTCATGTGAAGAGAGAATTGAAGATATGTTTTTCCAGTCCTTCGAACCATTTTCAGTAAGTGATGTACCAATTGCTTGATTTCTAACTTGCAGCAAAAGCAAAACACAGAGTCCTTCGACACTGAATATTGTAACCAGTTTAGATAAATTTCTTCCCCATTAATGAGTTTCCTCTTGTAATGCTGAGCAGAGAATTTTCTTTTATTTCCATCCTTAGGGAAGGGAAATTCATGAACTTGTTCGGGTCCATGTTCCACAAGAATTTGCCACACGCTGTCATCACATCTGGGCCATGAAGCTGGGTCCCCATAGTGTAACTTGTTTGTAAAGTCCTCATCCTTTCTTCCTTCTACTTCATTTACTTCAATTTCTGCATGTCTCTCTGAAAGTGAATAAATTTTCTCCACTTCCATATCAGTCTGATGCTGTGAGCTGCCTTCATCTAGAAGTAATTTTCCATCATCATGAGTTTCCAAACTGCTTTTCTGTGGATGTGAGCTACCCTCATCTCGAAGTAATATACCTTCATCTTGATGTTCCAAACTGTTTCCATGCAGATGTGAGCTAACCTCCTCTCCAAGTAAAATTCCTTCATCTGGATGCTGTGAACTGCTTCCATCTTTATTTGGATTAAAGAGAAGATATTTCAGGAAGGATCCCTGCTGTTTTGCTTGGTCCTTTTCCTTCTCAGCCTTTCGTTTATGATACTCAGCTCCCGAGGGTTTTCTTTTTCCTCTTTCTGCCATGGGGCATTTGAATATTGTTTTGTACTGTGCTCCCGACTGCAAGCATTATAGTGTTAAGGATAGCTGACATACCACATGGTTGGCAATTTAAACCACATTGCAGCCATCGCAACACGTCTTTTCACTGCTTAAAGGTTCAATGATTAGTAACATACACTCACTTACCTATTAAAACAGTTAGTTACAGCATTTACATGGAAATAAAATGACCTTTTTATATGTTATAACCTGACACTGGTTGTTTGGAAAGTAATCCCCTTCCTCACGGTTACCTGCTTGGAGTGTGACATCATCACTTTCGTAGTCTATTAAGTGTTAACGCTGTTACTTTTCTTTTATGGACCTTATTTATTACATGTGAACCAGTTATAACAAAGAAAAGTTCATAATTATACAGCCTGATAATAACGCTAAGGTTTAATAACGCTTTTTGGATTTTGGATTTATAATACTGAAAGATGTTATTCTTTATTCTTTGGCACCAAGAAACACTATTTTCCACAGTATTCACTGGATTCTTAATCATGTACCTGCGACGTGTGTTAAAATGACCGTTTGACATGTATCAACTCATGATATCTCCGCTCTACATGAATTTCCGGCTACGCGACCTTGATGTATATTTGAGTTAGGTGTCACTAGCATTGCAGCTCTTGCCACTGGCGGATGTGTTTCATTGTGGCTGAGTTACTGCTTAGCAAAATTGCGGAGTGGGTCATCTTGATCCTACGTCGCAAATTGAAATTTTTTTTGCTAAAATATTTATTTTTTGCAGTAAATAAAAGATTTGACATATTAATAAATTATCAGAAACGTAGATAAATTAATTATAATTCATATTCCCTCCATAGTGCATGGGAATTGAAATAATGACATCTTCATTATTTTATTTGTATCTTTTTCATTTTTCTTTCATTTTTTTTAAATTTGATTTTTTTCCTTGAATTTGGTGCCCCCTTTAACTTGGTACCCTAGGCAACTGCCTAGTTCGCCTATATGGACGGGCCGCCCCTGCTCATGGCAAGTCTTGGTCTGATGGTCCTGACTTGTTTATCTTTATGGCATATTGTTGGGATCCACTAGGCATAGCTACCAGGTAACTCGGGATAGCG
>NW_020664464.1:25708789-25787701 GCF_002925995.2 Terrapene triunguis | reverse complement strand
ATTGTTGGGATCCACTAGGCATAGCTACCAGGTAACTCGGGATAGCGGAAGGCCAAGGTGTCGATGGAGCTCTTTTGCTTTGGGCCTATCTGAAACCCCCAGACTCCATTTTGTGAACTCTCATCTACTTCTGTGCTAATTGCTTACATGTTAAAGTAGAAATGTATTGGTCAGCGTTTCTAGCAAATGGCTGCAGTTTCACTCATACTAGCAGAAATAATAGAGATAAGGAGGGAACAGAGAGAGAGTTAGTTTGCAGCTGTTTTCCCATATATCCCCAAGGTATTTAGTGCAAAGGGTCAAGGAACGTACCGTGTTCTCCCTTCAAAATGACAAATGTATCCGCAACAGATGTCTCTTGTATCCCCTTCCCCAAAATAATATGTATTCTGTGTAACCTGTTATCTATTGGTCAGCATAATGACGTAAAAAGGATGAGAACTGAGTTGTTTGTTACTGATTATAAAAAGGGCCTATGTCGCCCATGTAAGGTGTGTCTCCTCTGGCACGAGCCGAGGTGCACCCTCTCAGCTGACTGACAAATAAAGAACCTGGTACCTGTCTTTATGTCTCTCCGTGCCTCCTTGGTGTAATTAGGTAAGCTCCGGGGGGAAACGGGCCCTATTTGGCCAACAATATTGTTAGGCTTATATATTTTCCTGGGCTTTTCCTGAAAGGGGCAGATGAGGGATATAGGATGGTTTGGTGATGGAGCCTGTTTTGCATGGAATTGCTAGAATAAGCAACTTGTATATTTGTTTAGATGGGGTCAGATATGCAGAAGACCAATTAGTCCTTCTGTTACAGCTATTAGAATCCTTTTTTGTATATTTTTATAGGGAATAGCCCTAGAGCCTTGAATGGGTGTTTTTAAAATAAATGTAAATTAAATAAATTGCAGGTCTAAGCTCCATCAGTAAAGTTCTGACATTTTTGGTTCCTGACTCACAATTAAGCTGCAGAACAGTCTATAGAAGCCTGTAGAAAAACCTCTGGCAAACCCCACAGAACTCAGGTTTTTTTCTGAAAATAGAATGCTTCTGTCTCTTTCCGATAAGAGTGTCTAAAATAAAAGCCAGTGGTGACGTTTACAATTGAATAGCTGTGTCACAAGCTCTACAATGCCACAAACCACAAATAATAATCCTAGGGGATAATAATCCTTTCTATGGGTTTCTTTCTCTCTTCTCTTTGTAAGCTGATGTCATCATTATGAATTGTCAGTTCCTGGGATCATAGCTGACGCTCTGGTGGTTTTGTTAGACAAATAATTCATGTAGCGGCAGAAGCTAATTGTTCTTTGGATTTGTCCTTCATGGTAGAACTTTATGAATAAGTTTGTCAGTAAATCTGAACGTTATCTGAATCTCCTGAGCTTGTCCTGTGGTGCTTCTAGCATTATTCCGAAGTAAAATCTCCAGTCTAATGAAAGTCACTGGGTACAGCACTAGTTATTTCAGACTAAGGAAAGCATATAAAATAGAGATGTAAAAGTAAAGTATTAGCTTTCAGAAATGCTTTCATTGTATTACCATCGACTTTTCCAAAAGCTGTAGTAGCCTCTGGTGACCCAATTGCAAACTATTTCCATTGCAAAGAATAACAGGTGAGGCCATCCTTTGTGAGCTCTTTAAATGTGTAGTTATGGAAATAGCAGAACATCTGATCAGGCACAAAAAAGCAGAAAGAAATATATGGGAATGTTACAAACGGGCAACAATATAAATTATTGGCTGGTGGGTGATAATCTTATAATTCTGATTTCTCTGCAGTCATCTTCAATCCCAGCAACCTCATTTTCAGCAGGACCCAGGCATAATGCTTTTCAATAATTGTTCTGTTAGTAGACTAGGTAATTTACCATTTCAGTTGGCCCTGCAGTGACTGAAATATTTAGGGGATTTGTGTAGTAGCAGAAATAGATAAGATGTTTGAGGCAAATGGTTTAGCTCAGTTTAGGAAAATCTCCATGGGATTTAAGGGGATGTACTGATGTAATACAATTGGTGGTTTTATTAAAATTCTTTTTGAATAACATCTACAGTAAAAGTATTACCATATTGTCATTACAAACTCTGTCTCCCCACCAAAGTAAAACCCCTCCTGAATGAAGAAGTGACTCAGAAGTCAGTCCAGAGCTGCACATAGTGCAGCAGCAACATGAATGCAGAAATATTTTGGAAGTCTAGTCATTCTCTCAATTGTTATGGATTTGTTTAACGCTCTAAGCACTGCAAAAGTGCTGATGGATCTTTGAATTGCAAGATCCACTAGTCTAAACTGCAGCTGTGACCAGTTTCATACCCTAATTAAGAAAAACAAATATGTTAGAATTAAGAGGATTGTGCAATGATCACCTGGTATATAAATGGAAATAAGTATTCGTTGAATATATGATATACTGTGTGTGTATACACAACATTTTTCATGTTGCAAAGACAAGCACTCAGAAGTTAGGAAATGCCGGAATTAAGGTTCGCTGTGCAACCTCCATTCAGCACCCTTCTGTATATTCATTATGATGCAATCTTTAATTACATGATCACATACTATTATTTACACAGAGCCTCTGGACCTGCTTTGGGGATGAATCAGGGTTGTGCAATAAAGGAGATTTCTCTGTAGGACCCTTGCTTCATTGGTTGCAGAAGTTGGAAGGTGTATAGTGAATGTGGCAGGTGACTGAAGAGAAGAGAGAGGATGGTTTCAGGGTTAAGAAAGCTGAGTGCTACACCAGAGAACTGGATTCTATTGCTGCCTCCATCACAGAACTCCTATGTGATGCTAGACAAGTCCCTTAAGTCAGACTTTTCAGAGGGGGTCTTTAATTGTGTGTTCCTCCTTTTCTGGGTGCCTGACTTGAAACTCTGGGGTCTGTTTTGCAGAAGTGCTGAGCACTCTCAGCTTCAACTGAAGTCAGTGGGAGCAGTGCTTTGAACATATTAAGTGCTACATAGTGCTAAGTAATTGGAAAAATCAAGTTCCAAGTTTCTCAAACTGGGCACCTAGAATTAGGGGATATTTTGGAGCTTTATCTCTGCTTCCATTCCCTATCTGTAAAATGGAGATAATACTGCCCCATCATTTCACAGGGGCATTGTGAAAATAAATTAATATATATTTGTGAAGCACTCATTATATTGATGAATGCCATAGAAAAGCCCATGAGGAAATTAATAATTCTGTCTTTTCACAGCAAAGTTTGAATAGTGTGCAGTCAACAAGGGGCTACACATTAGACAATGAGGAGAAAACAAAATATTGAACAGCTGCTCACTAAGGGTATGTCTACACTACGAGGGTAATTCGATTTTACTTAAATCGAATATGTGGAATCGATATTGCAAAGTCGAACGTGTGTGTCCACACTAAGGACACACTAAGGACAGTAATTCGACTTTGTGAGTCCACACTAACGGGGCGAGCGTCGATATTGGAAGCGGTGCACTGTGGGCAGCTATCCCACAGTTCCCGCAGTCCCCGCTGCCCATCGGAATTCTGGGTCGAGCCGCCAATGCCTTCTGGGTAAAAAAAATTTGTCGTCATCCGTCCGTCACTAACGCCCTCCCTCCCTCCATGAAAGCGCCGGCGGGAAATCAGTTCTCGCACTTTTCTGGTCAGTGACAGCGCGGACGCCACAGCACTGCGATCATGGATCACGCTGCGACCATCGCTGCACTTCTGGCCGTTCTCAACACCTCGCAGCTTATCATACACCTTTCCCTGAGGCAGATGAAGAGTAATCAGGCGAGGAGGCTACGACACCGCCATGATGGCCTGAAGTCGGAGAGTAGCACAGAGCTGTCAGAAACCACGAGCCCCAGCGCCCAGGACATCACGGTGGCAATGGGTCATGTGGATATCGTGGAACGGCAATTCTGGGCCCGGGAAACAAGCACGGACTGGTGGGACCGTATAGTGCTTCAGGTCTGGGATGAATCCCAGTGGCTGCGAAACTTTCGCATGCGGAAGGAGACTTTCCTCGAACTTTGTGAGTTGCTGTCCCCTGCCCTGAAGCGCCAGAATACCAGGATGAGAGCAGCCCTCACAGTTGAGAAGCGAGTGGCCATAGCCCTCTGGAAGCTTGCAACGCCGGACAGCTACCGGTCAGTCGCGAACCACTTTGGTGTGGGCAAATCTACCGTGGGGGTTGTTGTCATGCAAGTAGCCAAGGCAATCGTGAAGGTACTGCTCCCAAAGGTAGTGACCCTGGGAAACGCGCAGGTCATCATAGATGGCTTTGCCGCGATGGGATTCCCAAACTGCGGTGGGGCTATCGATGGGACTCACATCCCTATCCTGGGACCGGACCACCAGGCCAGCCAGTACATCAATAGAAAGGGCTACTTTTCAATGGTGCTGCAAGCACTGGTGGACCATCGGGGACGGTTTACAAACATCTACGTCGGATGGCCGGGCAAGGTTCATGACGCTCGCGTGTTCAGGAACTCTGGTCTGTTTAGACGGCTGCAGGAAGGTATTTACTTCCCAGACCACAAAATAACTCTTGGGGATGTGGAGATGCCTACAGTCATCCTCGGGGACCCAGCCTACCCGCTAATGCCCTGGCTCATGAAGCCCTATACTGGCGCCCTGGACACAGAAAAAGAACTGTTCAACTACCGGCTGAGCAAGTGCAGAATGGTAGTGGAGTGTGCTTTTGGCCGTCTCAAAGGGAGATGGAGAAGCTTACTCACTCGCTGTGATCTCAGTGAAACCAATATCCCCATCGTTATTGCAGCTTGCTGTGTGCTCCACAATCTGTGTGAGAGCAAGGGGGAGACCTTTATGTCGGGGTGGGAGCTAGAGGCAAATAGCCTGGCTGCTGATTACGCCCAGCCAGACAGCCGGGCGATTAGAAGATCACAGCGGGACGCCCTGTGCATCCGGGAGGCTTTGAAAGCTAGGTTCCTGAGTGAGCAGGGCAACCAGTGACTTTTCAGTTTGTGGACAGAAAAGCTGAACCTGCCCCCGTTTCTTTACCCAGTTCATTTTGACTATCCTCTCCAGTTACATACCCCCTTCACCCCCTTCCCCTTCCCAAAAAATAAAATCATTTCGATTTTGTTAATGAACACCGTTGTCTGTATTGCTGTTTTCGCAGGAATATTTTAAACCGGGGACGCAGACTGTGGTGGGGGGCGGGTTCAGTGTTCTGATGCAAATGATGCTTCTAAACTCCCGGAATGACAGGCTCCGCACTGGTGGACTGGTTATTTCAATGGAGCCTGCCAGCACTCCTGGGGGGGACTGTGTGTATGTGTCGGCTATGTGACTTTCTGGCAGGGGGGGTAGGGTTACAGATCCCCTGCTGCGTGGATCTGTGATCCAGGATAAGGACCGCTGCATAAGATCTGTAACTGCCCTCCCCCGCCACAAAGTCACAGAGCAACCCCCCCCCCCCAGAACATGAAAAACACCTCCCAGACTGACCAGGGTAACCAGTGACTGCACTGTGTATGTGTCCTGATGCTGGACCTGACACTGCCTCTGTACCCTGCTAAAGGTCACTGTCCTGTCCAATTACCAAGCCCCTTCCCCCCCCTCCAGACAGACTCTCCCTCAAAAGAACCTGACTGAAACAGTAATGGACAGAAACAAACATTTTATTGCGAACCAGACATGAAACGTGGGGGGTGAAACTTGGACGGGGGCTTGTGTGAGGTGGGTAGGAAAGGACTTATGAAATTTTGGGGAATGTCAGCCTTCTAGTGCTAGAGCAGTCTGCAGGGGTTGACTGAAAGTTTTAACGGCCCTTGCTGCCCCTCCTTCTTTGGACTTTGGGTGAGGGTGGTGTGGGACTTGGTGGCGGGTGAGGGCGGTTACAGATAGACTGCAGCGGGGCTCTGTCCTCCTGCCTCCGGTCTTGCAGAACATCCACAAGGCGCCGGAGCGTGTCCGTTTGCTCCCTCATTAGTCCAAGCAGCTTTTCAGTAGCCTGTTGGTCCTCCTGACGCCACCTCTCCTCCCGTTCCATGACTGCTCGGTGCATTTGTGACAAGTTCTCCCTCCACTGTGTCTGCTGGGCTGCCTAGGCTCGGGAGCATCCCATTAGTTCTGAGAACATGTCTTCACGCGTCTTCTTCTTCCTCCGCCTAATCTGCGCTAGCCTCTGGGAGTGTGCTGACAGGCTGGGTTGGGAGACAGTCGCAGATGTGTCTGTGTGAATTGTAAAAAGGGAGTGAATTCCTGAGACAGATAAATGAAATTGTATACAAAGAACCTAGTCTTTCTCTGTGAACAAGACCATGCACTGCACCTCTCACATGCGCACTCAGGACAAGGTCGAATTTTCGGCCGTCGCCTTCAGTGCCTGTGGACTTGCGGTGGTCTTGGAGTGATCAGAGAACTGTGGCTGGAGACCTGAACTTCTGGAGCGGGCAATAATGGTAAGCCGGAGACTTGTGGCTGCTTAAAACTCCAGCAGTAGCACTGGCCTCCTTTCACATTGAAAGCAATGCCAGTCTCTGCTGCCAGCAATCAGGACAGCATCAACTCTGCCCCTGTCCCACCCCCTCGCGGCTGTCCCAGGGAAAGATCCCTGTATGCTGCCCCTCTCCCTCCACCGCGTGGCTGTAAAGCAGTCCCAATACTAACATTCCCCTCCCTAATTCAAAGCAGGGCGTCATGAGCGACATCACCCTCCTGAGGATCCCGGACACCCAGAGAGAACGCATGCTGCGGGAAAGCATGCAGAAACCGGGGCCGTATGCCGCCATGCTATGTCGGGCCATGATCCCCGAGTACCTGATTGTGGCGTGGAGGGGACATGTCTGCTACCACGGAGGGCCCAGTAAGATCGCCCTACCCCGGAACCTCATAAACAGGCTTGAGATCTACCTCCACGAGACCTACGAGGAGTTCTCCTACGAGGATTTCTCGTCAATCCCCGGCCACATTGACCGGATTTTCACCTAGGTGCACTGGGACTATGGAGTGGAGCGTCTTGGGCCTGGGAATCATGTAGTAACGGACATTGTGAAAATTTTTTAAAATACTTGGGACTAAATTGAGAAGAGCCTAAGACAGAGAAATCATGAAAACCCATTTGTTACCTTTGTAAATATTCCTGTTTTGCACCTGATTCTTTTTTACTAGTTTACAGCAGTTTTATAAACATACATTGTTAATAGTATAAATATTACCGTTCTGTTTTAAATAAATGTTTACATGTTTACAGCACTTACTGCTTGATCCTTCCCCTGATTCTGTGTCCGGGGTAAGGGATGGGGACGGTTGGTAGGGGATCTCGGTAAGGGTGATGAAGAGCTCCTGGCTGTCGGGGAAATCAGCGGTGCCAGCGCTGTCGACTGCCTCGTCCTCCTCATCTCCTTCTTCATCTTCCCCGTCCGCTAACATGTCCGACGAGGAACCGGCCGCGGACAATATCCCATCCTCGGAGTCCACGGTCAGGGGTGGGGTAGTGGTGGCGGCCGCTCCCAGGATGGAATGCAGTGCCTCGTAGAAACGGGATGTGTGGGGCTGGGATCCGGATCGTCCGTTAGCCTCTTTGGTTTTTTGGTAGCCTTGTCTCAGCTCCTTGATTTTCACGCGGCACTGCGTTGCATCCCGGCTGTAGCCTCTCTCTGCCATGGCTTTGGAGATCTTCTCGTAGATCTTAGCATTCCTTCTTTTGGAGCGCAGCTCTGAAAGCACGGACTCATCGCCCCACACTGCGATGAGATCCAAGACTTCCCAATCAGTCCATGCTGGGGCCCTCTTTCTATTAGATTGCACGGCCATCTCTGCTGGAGAGCTCTGCATAGTTGCCACTGCTGCTGAGCTCCCCTCGATGTCCAAACAGGAACTGAGATTCAAACTGCCCAGACAGGAAAATGAATTCAAATTTTCCCGGGGGTGTGGCTGGTCAGAGCATCCGAGCTCGGACTGCTGTCCAGAGCGTCAACAGAGTGGTGCACTGTGGGATAGCTCCCGGAGCTATTAGCGTCGATTTCCATCCACACCTAGCCTAATTCGATATGGCCATGTCGAATTTAGCGCTACTCCTCTCGTTGGGGAGGATTACAGAAATCGATTTAAAGAGAGCTTTATGTCGAACTAAAAGGCTTCCTGGTGTGGACGGGTGCAGGGTTAATTCGATATAACGGCGCTAAAGTCGACATAAAAGCCTAGTGTAGACCAGGCCTAAGAGAACACTGTCTATCCTGTGCACTCAGTGAGGCTGGGATCCTCTGGGAAAAAAACAGTCTGTGATCATGTAACTAAAAAGTATATCATAATGCATATGCACAAGGGGGCTGGATTAAGGTTACCCAGGCAACTAACTTTTGAGTGCTTGACTTTGCAATTTAGTAATGTTCTTTTAACACAGTGTTGATGTTGTTTTTGTATGTGATACATGCATAATATAAGGAGAGAGAGAGAATATATGACTACAAAGATTTTATTGCTATGCATTTGGAATGGCTTCATTATTCATTAATAGTGAATAATTGGGATCATATTTAGTTCCTTTGTTTATGAAGTTAGAAGCCTTGATTAACTAGGTCTAACTGTGCAGGAGTTGGACAGTCAAGAAATATGTAACATTTTTAGCACTTCAGAATATGACTGGAAAAAAGCTTTTCTATATCAGTGCAACACACACTTTCACAATGTGACTCTGTCCCCCAAAGTGGCTGGATCATAGAATTTTGAGTCTGTTACAGCCTTTGAGCTAACAGACCTGCAATTTTTTTTAGCTCAGGCAGTCATGGGTCATGGTTTTGGGTTCAGAGGTTGCAGTGTCAATCCCCACAGATGACTCACCTGGGGGCCATCACTTAATATAAGAATGAAATTACTGTGAAGAGTGATATCTCTGAACCTTCCAAGTTTACAGTCCAATTGCTGGGTCCATTTGGAGGCTGGGAATCTCCCTTTTCTCCTAATGAAAAGCTCTTGTTTCTGCCATTGATGAGGCACAAGATATCAGACATTAAATCTGTGTCTTGAACCCACTGGTGGAGAAGGGGACAAAGGAACTGAGGGAAAGGTGGGAAGTCTGCTGATCAGAAGATGATATCTTCTCTGCACTGACACTCACAGAACTCAGATAATTGACTTTCCTTTAACCTCAATACCTGTTCAAAGCTTCCAAAGCCCTTCTAACAGGTCGTCTGATCAATCCATAGGGCTGGTCCCTCTCCAGTACCTTGAATCCCTTCCAACGTGGGGAATGAGGATCTGAACATACCAATCTTTCCAATGGAGCTAAATTTTACTTAGGCCAGCTTCTGGAAAGCATTTTAAAAAGTAACACCTGCCTGAATTGGTGTTTTAGATCTTTGGTGAGTTTAAGAAAAAAAAAGGGGAGAGGAGGAATGGAAAAAAGAATGTTGCAAACTACGTTATCTACAGGACACAAGGGAAGATTGAAATTGTATGTGAATTTACCAGAGGCAGCTCTCCTGTATACACATTTAATGGAGAAGGCATTGAACAAACTGATATTTATATGAATTTCTATTACAGGATGCAGAGCCCTCCTGTCAGCTCAAAGTCAATACTTCTCTTTACTCAATGGAAATCTGTTAAACAAAGTGGAGGGGGGAGCACCTTTGCCTCCTGTAAATGTGTAGGTTATAGATTAACTTCTGTGGAATGTTCACAAGGAAGTTACCAAATTTTCCAAACAGTGCTTAACAGTTGCCTTCTTCCCTTTTACTGTATCTGTTGGACTGATGCTGTGATATTAATTTGTCTGTTCAAATTCAGGAAATACACAGTACACAAATGATGAGTTTCATTGTCTTTGAAGTTTTCTATGTGAATCATGGTGCAGATTCTACATAATTACATTAAAATTACAAGGACAGGTACCAGCATGTGAACAGGTTATGGGCAAGTATGTAGTTATGTGACTCTATCAGTTATACAAATAAAAATTAGCTTATTTTCCACACTATTTGTCATGCTCTCTGTACGTGTTACATATTTTAATAATATGAAAGATATTTTCCTATCATGAAGAGATCCTGACAGCAGCATAATCAATGTACAAGCCTTCAAATAAATTTGCTGTAAGCCAATATTAGTAATTCATTTAATGTCTGGTCTTTGGGGATTCAGATAAAAAATGTAGATTGTGTCCAGTGGCTAGCAAGAGTGTTCTGCACTGCATGCAAACAACCTGAGTTGATTCAAAAATCCATTCTCACACTTCCTTGATCAGCAGAGGTTGAAAGTGGAGTGAGTGGAAGCTGTAGAGAAAACTGGTAGTGTAAGGATAAATAACAAGTTCCCCGTGAAGGAACAACAGTGCAAATGTTTGTGTTAAATCTGTAAGGAGGTCTAATGTAAATTAAGTCCTCACAGAAATCTGAGCAGACGCAGACTGAACCAAGCACTAGTACATTTATAAAAGTGCTATGCTTTCTCTGCTCACCAACCTGATTCCTGGATGCTTACTAAGCATTACAAAGACACAGGAAACAGAAACTTCACACAGTTTGGTTAAATCTTTTGGTGCATATCAGAACTTTTTGAAGTCTTTTACTCCTAGTCACACCAAACATTGCTTTCTATTGAGGGAAAAGTCTTACAGAAAATGCAAAGAATGCTTCAGTAATCACCACTGCCTATTAATCTCTTTATTTATTATTGTTCTCTTTACTGTTGTATGCGGGCTGTCTTTATTTTACATAAAAAAATAATTAATAAATAGCTGAATCTAGCCAATAAAAAGGATACAAATCATAAAGAGATTGAAAGACTTAAATTTTCAGAAGAGGCCTTTAATTCTGGTTACTTACATTTGGGGTTTTCTCACTTTTAGACACACTCTGGCGAAGAACTGCATGATTGGGTACCTAAAGCCCAAACCCATATTTAGACATCTAAATGCATGGCCTGGTTTCCAAAACTGCTGAGCAGCCAGCAGCTCTAACTGAAGTCAGTGGGAGCTGCTGAGTGCTCAGCACTTCTGAAAAATCAGGCCACTTATATAAGCACTGAACTATGGCTTTAAACGCCTAAGTTTAGGCACCTAGGTTTGGACACTCTTGACCCTATTTCAGAGAGTAGGGTTTCAAAGACATAAATGACAGTCAAGTGCTGAGGTTCCTTTGACTTTTAATAGGAGATGGGGACCTAACTGCCCTATGTACCTTTGAAAATCTCCCTAAAGTTGGGCACCCAAATTTAAAGACCACTTTTAGAAATTTGAGGCCTCCTCCGCCTCTCACTAAAGTCAATAGAAAGACTCCCTGTCCCAATCACTTCAAAGGGAGTTGGCTCAGGACTTTGGGCCTGAGTGGCTTAACAAAAAGGGTTAGTCCCCTTTACTTACAATAATAGTCAGTCTTTACTTGATGTATATAATTTTTCTGAACAACAATAATAATAAGTACAGTAGGAGCAATGTCCCAGAAAATTTTAGTGTTATAGATGAACCTGATGTGGTAAATGTGATAGAGGCATAAGTTCATTTAGCAGCTGAGAACATGAGTTTGCAGAAGTACTTATAAATCTTCAGTGCACTGTCTTGTGTGACTGTCATTTTAAAGTGTGTGGTGTAGTTGTAACTGTGACAGTCCCAGGATATTACAGAGACAAGATGGGTGAGGTAATATATTTTATTGGACCAAAGATATTACCTCATCCACCTTGTCATTTTAAAGTTATGTATACTCTTAAACATTGAGAAACATAAATAGGTATCTTAGTACAATTTTCCACATCAATAAGGATCAATGAAGAGTGTTTTTCTCTTTATTCTTATACAATAGTTCACAATAAATGTGACCAAGTTTCTTAACTGCTGAGGTAGAGTCTGGTTTCTTCATTTCTAGTATTGAGCCAAATTCCAATCTCAGGCTTGCAGCACGCATTACCATGTATCTCCACAGACTTGTCCAGGTACACAGCAATTCATCCAAGATTACAATTTCACACACAAAGAACATTCTGGACTCAGAAAATACAGGACATACAAGTAGGTTAAAGGGTGGGGGTGGGGAACCAAAATTCCTGGGCCTTTTTTAAAGCCCCAAACCATTGAAGTGCTGAGATCACAAGATCAAGTCGTGAGTGAGTACTGACAATTTTCAAAAATCCTGAAACTTTTATTTATTTAGTAGTTTTTTTATTATAAAACATTATAACATTATAATTTTTTATTATAGCATATCAACAAACTTTAAGAAGTAGGGCAGGCTGAAGAGAAATGCAGTCATTCAAAAAATAGCCTCACCCAGGTGTAGCATTTACGGCATCACTTTGTAATTACAAAATTAGTCATCGTAGCTTAAGTGAATTTAACGTTGGCTGGGGAAAGGTGCTGGATTGACAGCCCTGCAGAGCCGAGTCTGCTCTTTCTCCGTAGATTGGGTACAGTGTGATCAGCAGCAATGCAAGTTTCCCTACCCCACCTTGCCAGGATTTTTTAGCTCTAAATTTGAATGACCACCTCAAGAGATTAGATGGTTGTTCAGCCTCCCTGGCCTCTTTGCTAATGTAGGTGCCAATTACAGCTACGAATCATAATAAAACTTAGCACTTATGGAGCTCTCTATTTCTTCAAAGAGCTTTGTAAACATTGTGGATGAGATTGTACCCTGGGCCTGCAAAGGTGCTCATGGGGGATATAAGGTACAAGGAGTGACAGAGAGTCCTGTGGCACCTCATAGGTACTAAGAGACCTATTGGAGCATAAGCATTTGTGGGTGAATACTCACTTCATCACTTCGACATGCATCTGACGAAGTGAGTATTCACCCACGAAAGCTTATGCTCCAATACGTCTGTTCGTCTATAAGGTGCCACAGGACTCTTTGTCGCTTTTTACAGATCCAGACTAACACAGCTACCCCTCTGATACTTAAGGTGCAAGGAGTTTTCCCATCTATGGTCCTCTGCCAGAGCCAAACATAATCACAGTCCTTGCACTCACTGAGCACAAGGACTGGGGGAAGTAATGTCCCTAGTCTGCGGAGATGGAACAAGATCCTGCCTCCCTCCCCTACTCCCACCCACCACACCAGATGTTGGCCAGCTATAGAAAGAGGCACATGCTACACTATTTTAATGGTGGTGCAGCACCCACCCTCCTACTGTATGCTGGCAAGCTTGAGAAGGCCTTGTTATTTGTTGCATACTGTAGAAAGTCCTGCACATTAACGCTCGATTTAGAACATGAGTGTGCAGGAGGAAGGGAGGTTGAGAGACCTGGTTATGGATGGGCGATAAACAAAGGATCTTGGTATTTCCACATATAAGGGGAGGAGATTAACTGTTTTGGTTTTAAATCCACACTCCAGTTCATGTTTGTTGATGTTTTCATAGAGCATAATTTGCAACTGACAAGTAGAGCTGTGCGAATAATTAATTTTTCAGTTCAGTGGCCAAACTGAAAAATAAAATAAAAACTTTGGATTGACCCAAAATGAATGTTTGCTTGTTTGATTGGGGAGAAAAAAGAACCAACCAACAATAGCCCCCCACACCCACTCCCCCTGAAAAAATTAGTTTTCGGTCAAACTAAACATTTCACTTCGTTTTCAGTCATTTTATTACAAGCAAGGAAATTTGGAAACACCATTCACAAAATAGGAGGAAGAGGAGTGCTACTGCCCCCCTTATATCTTTTAGCCCAATGGTTAGAGCATTCACCTGGGATGTGGGAGACTGGGATTCAAGTCCCCAATATGTCTCATTCAGAGCAGGGATTTGAATTTAGATCTCACACATTGTACTTGAATGCCCTAAACACTGGATGATAGGTTATTCTGTGGTCTGGCTCTCTAAATCTCTCCTTTTGAAGTTGTTCAACTTTGTATAAATATTGAAATATTCATTGGTGTAGGGACTGAAACAGAGGTCCCCTGCCACCCCAGATGAGTGCCCTAACCACCAGGTGATGGAGTCATTCTCTCTCTCTCTTTCCGTACGTGTGTGTGTGTATGGAAACACACAAAATATACAGTTTATTATGGCACAAACTGTGATCTTAAGATGACACTGATACCTATTACAATAGACACTAACATTTCTTATTTTGATAAACTTTAACCACTGATCTACATTTAGAATGAATCTTAAAAGCTGCTGGGTAGAGGCATCCACTAAATATCACTTGGAGTCCAAAGTTACAGATAGAAAGCTGGCAAGAAAAAATCACTCAGAAATACTTAATATCAATTGCATCTGTGCCAATAACAGTGATACAGTTCCAGAAAGTGTGCATTACCCTGATATTACACATTGCCCTTAAATGCCAAAATATTGGAACAAATTCAGCCCTGGTGTTAGTAAATTCAAATCCACTGATGTCAGTGATGTCACACCCATGTTACCATTACAATATGTTTAAATTATGCCAAGAGATTAAGAGGGTTTTACTTAAATTGATGTAAACACAGGAAATTCAGTCTCAGGGTTGAACTCACATTGCTGAGCTTGGGTGTTAATGAAGAAAGAAATACCAGCCTTAATTTTGAAAGAGGGCAACATACACAGCAACTGCACAAGATTCCAACCTAGTACTCCCTTAGGTGCTAGGCTATGGGGAATGCTAATGTGGCTTGGGATGAAGTCAGACTCCTATTCCCCTTCTGCATATGCTGCCTTTTACAGAAGGACTCAAAGGGGAGCAAGAGCATGCAGCTCCCTTTTAAAATAGCTGTGTTACAGGGTGTGTTCCAGAATGTGTGTGCCCCCACAGCTTCCTTCAAGCCAACCTGGTTTGTACTGTCAAGATTGCTCAGGGACCCTCCCTACAGCTTGACCTGCTATACTCTCTTCCGTCATAACCTCACCTGGCTTAAGAAACAAAGGCTGTATTTTGCCCTGTCAATTATTTTTCTCTCTATTTTGTATTATGTTTTTGGTGGGGTGGGGGATGTTTATTTTCCTAAAACAGATACAAATATTGGATGACAAATAATGTAAATAAAAAGGGCTGTAAACAGGTTAAACTTATATGTAGGCAATTCTGTAATGACTATTACTGGTATGTAGGCAACATACTTGAATAATTTCATTAGTTAATTATACATTCATAACTGTTTTAAAGGGTGCATTATTTATACCATAGGCATTTATATCAGGTAATTATGTTCTGAAGACGTGTTATTTTTTAGCCATCATCTCTGTGATTCCAGGATAAAATATACAGTGTACAAACAGGTGATCCAATTATATTTCAGCTGGGTTTTTTTAAGTCAAAGTGGACCGAAGAAGCAAAGGTTTAAACCAAATCTGAATCCAGGACTGAACTTCACTAACAGTCTCATGGTATTGAGATCCATGGTTTTGGTTCAAAATTGATTACATATTCAAAATATTTTGCTGTCTCAAGAACACAGACAAGTTTCCTTTCTGTATTTACCTTATGATTTTAAAATAATCAAATCATTTCTACAATATAATAAAAACCATACACATTTACATTTCATATGTAAATTTATATGGTGGAGAAAAAGGAAAAAATCTGTCTTTAAAAATCAGTTTAATCTTATCTGGGACTACAAATGCTATTATGCATTAAGCAAAATTGCATGTTTGTTGCATGGTATCACTACCAGAGTTAAGGTTGTCTGTGTGCCCCCAAAGTGAATTTCCTTGCCCTAACCTGTTTGGGTTTCTTTAAGTCTAACTTTAACTCTGAATTTCCTGGGTTTATAATGCTTGTCTGGGGGATAATTACAACATCCTTGTAATATTTATCTTTTCTAAATTTCTCAACATACCCTCAATCTTAATTCAACATATTTTTTTCTGGGAATAATATGTTGTATAATGAAGTAACCAATTAACAAGTTGTCATTAAGGTTGTGTATATTGTAGTTTGTTTTTAAGTTCTTTGATCACTGTGAATGATACTGGCAACTTTGGTGCTGGGAATTCCAGTGCAAAGTTGAATGCACTTTGTGCACTTCTTTGCATAGTCAAGAACTGAAAAGTGTTGATATTGGCCTTTGACATGAGTGAAGATCCAGAATGAGGGAAAACTAAGAGAGAAGGAAATGATGAACCAGACCCCAAGAAGAGGAATTATTTGACACATGAAAACTTGCGTGAATTTATGGAAAGTCTAAGAGGCAGAAACTAAGGCAGCAGATGTGCCTAACATCAGGGCTGATAAGTCCCTGCTACCTTCAGTGCCATTTAAAAAAAAACAAAAAGACCCTTCACTAAAGATGCTGCAGATTACAATATGGTGTATATGTGGTTGTAATAAATTGTACTGGGATTTCACCACCACTTTTGTATGCTCTCCAGACCAGCTTGTTTTCTAGGCCAGATTGTGATACCCTTACTTCCTGAGTAGTACATCACAATCTGGTCCATAATACGGACCTGCCAAATGCCACGCAGCTCTTATGTCACTCACACATTTCACAGGTCTGTCACATGTTTCTGCACAAGTGGTAAAATGTCACTTCCTTTGTGAAAAGAACAGGAGTACTTGTGGCACCTTAGAGACTAACAAATTTGCCACAAGTACTCCTGTTCTTTTTGCGGATACAGACTAACACGGCTGCTACTTTGAAACTTCCTTTGTGCTGACTCTTTTCCCACACAATGCCCTGTAGCCAGGGAAGGTGCACTAAGCTACAAGCCAAGAGCATATGTATGGTTTTTAATCTCAGGTTTTCTATGCACAGTTCTGATATTTCTGTGTATTTCAGGACCTTGTTAAGCAAGGCCTCCTACCCCAGCCTTGGGGGAGGCAGCTATCATTCATCTGTTTTATAAAGAGATGTTGGACAAGAGCACTGTGGCCAGAATTGGAAATAGAATTTATTTCTCTAAATCTCATTCACTTTTGCCATTCTGCCTTTTGGAGGAAAAGGTCAAAATTATGCACATTTAACCCATGCTAACACAGTGTGGGTCTTTGTCCCTATAATGGTTAGACCACATATAGAGGTTCATAAGTCTGCTACTATCTCCATGTTAATGTACGTAATCTTGTATCTCAAGTGGTAGAACCTTATGCTCATAGATCCTGAGTTGAGTCCTTGCAGACAACCCAAACAGAGTTGTTTCTTTTGGCTGTTGTTTTTCTAACCACTAGACAATACTCTGCTCCCAGACCTATGAATCCTGATACCCAACTTTCTAATACTCATTCACAAATAGTGTCGCCCTCTCTGTAGTGTTAATATTTGATTTAGTTTATATTTTAGTGAATGGGAGCTGTCCCTCCAATATGGCAGAGTCTGAGTGTGTTGGAGACTGAGTGCAATTTTTGGGAGATTATGTCCAGATAGCATAAAGCTCCTGTGACAGCTCCAAAAGGTCAGAACTTATTTGAACAAACTTAACTTTCCAGAAAACAAATGTCACCTTTAAAGGTGTAACATTAGCACTTATTAGGGGATTAGATGCTTCAGGACATTGCTAATGAGCTTCAGAGTCTTTTGCCTGTAGGTTGCCAGTATGAAGTCAGTAGGGTTTAAAAGTTGTTCCCACCTTATTGGTAGCCAGTATATGAAATGAGTTTGGTGGGTCTCAGTTCCAGCTTCCACACTGTAAATTCACCACCATGCTTTGCACTAAATGGCAGACTCAGCAGAGAGGCCAACACATCATCGCCCACTGAACTATCTCTTACCCCTAAAAATAGTTCCTTTCCAGATCAGAGCTGAAGCCTGCAGACAGTGCGTATGAGAAGCTTGCCCTGCTGCTTCCCTGTAGATAAAGTGAGGGTTCATTCACCATAGCTGCCTTTCACCAGCACAAAATCTACACACAGCTTTTATTTAAAGAGAGTATGTGGTTATATGCAAATCAGCTTATTAAATAATTGTCATAAAATGTAACACATGAACTTGCATCAAACACAGCACCTATGCTATTACTGTACTAGTATTACTTCAATTAAGCTTCACTGATTTATACCAGCTGAGGATCTAGCGCACGTAGTGTATTGTACTTATTGGATGATCTACTCTCTTTGTCTCCATCAGTCACTGAGAAATACAGGCCAGATGTATATTACATGTACATACTGCATTTATTGGATGATCTTCATCATGCTGCTGTCAGTTCAACAGTCTGTTAAAACAACCCTTGCAAACAGTCTGCATTCTGGAGTTAGTCAACTGATTGCATGCCGGCATTTAGCTTCCTTGATAAAGAATAAAGGAGGGAATAATATAAACAAGTATGCTTGATTACTCTCCCACCCTCCTTCATCCATTTATGAATCATGTTGGATTAACAACACATTTCAGATAAAGATACTCAATTATATTAGTGTTGCTTGCTCACAGGTGTTATTTTAAATGCTATAATATTAGTTACCCGTGTATAGTGCTCATCCTTCCCCTGCCCTTCCTCAGACAAAAAGGAAAGGAAAAACTGTTTTGTGGCAACTGAAACCAGCTTTGAATTTATGCAGCAGATGTTCACCCAGCCACGCAATGTAGATGATTTCATATATGGGGCGAGTATACTCCCCAATCAGACACATGGATTTTTTTTCTCCAGCACTGAATCATCACTTCTTGACTGCATATTTTTTAGATTGGGAAAGTAGAGCACTGAAGATACAATCGTGATCTTTCCTGTCTTTAACCAATATGTTTTTTATGCCCCAATTTCAGGCTGAATTCTTTTTTTTTAAACCCTATCTTTGTAACTCTTGGTATAATCATAAAAAGACCGTTGTTAGCTTTATGATTAGTGCTTTAATCATTTTCTTTAATTACTTTATTTTTCCTAACTTCCTACTGTTTAAAACATTAAAAACTGAAAATTATAAAGACAAAACATTTTCTGCCAAACTGGCAAAGGAAAATTCAACTTGTTTTTCTAATGCCAATTCAATTAAATTTCTTAGGGAAGCAGTTACTCTAAATGCATGTTTAAAGAAAAGTAAAACTACAGGAATCACAAGACAACTTAAAGTCTTTGTTTGGTCTGTGTGAGCGAGTAGAAATTATTTGCTTTGTTGTCACTCTCTGTGAAAACACAGTAACTCTGCACATATCTTGTTACTCTACTAATAGAGCAATGTTCATAGGAAACTATGATCAGCAACGAGGCTATGATTAAGAAACATAGACACCTAGAAACACTAAATAGCATGGGGTGATGAAGGTCAAGATTATTGACATGTTCTTTGTTGTGGAGATGGTAGCACATTTTGTGTCTGTAGTACATTGTGATATTGCTCTGTCATGAAACAATGCTTTCTATAATATTCACTCAGATTTCAGGCTTCATTTCTGTCATCTTACATTACTGTGCCCAGCTTATGATTGGAGATGTACAAAACATACAAATTTCACACTGCAAGCAGTTCATGAACCATTGGTACCATTACACCAGTGGCTTCCAGCCACACTGGCACTAAAATAGTGTAGCCTGAATGGTATTTGGCATGTATCTATTCTGTTTGGAGTTCTTTTGTATGTAGATATGAGGTGTTTTACAAATGTGCTAGGGAGCCAAAGTTTTGATAGAATGATAAATTTATCTAGTGTAGACAAGGCATAGATCTGCCTAGCTGTAATAAGGATTTATAGGCCTTGCAACCAGATGTAGAAAAAAAACCACCCTCTCCTCCTGTCTTTTTTTTCTCCATCATTTTCTTTCTCACCCGCTCCCCAGCCTCCTCTATTTTTTACCAACTTGTTTACTTTTAACAAATATTTTAATTTTTACTTTACTTTGTGGCAGTTCTGTAAGCAATAACACTGATTTTTTTATTGTTGTTATTTATCAGGTACTCACTTGGGGATCTCCAGGGAAGATGACAGAACCGGGGGAAACAGATCAGACAGGTGAGGCACTGAGATAGGGACAGCAGGAAGGAGAGGCCAGCAACAAGATCTAGAAGTGACCCTTCTCGATCAGTCACCTGAAGCCAAAGGTACTGAGCGAATGTTGTCTTTTCCCAGCTAGGAGTCTCACCATAGTGCTCCACACTCACTCTGTGCTGTACTAAAATTGTACTGTATAAGAGGATAGTGCATGGCAGCATCATATTGCCCTAGATTTCTGATGTACCACATCCAAACTGCAATGTGGCATAGAACAGAAAGCCACGTGACTCCTGACACTGCATATATGAGCCAAAGACTGTAAGTAGCTCAATTTTTAAAATTATATATAAATAAATAAATATATCATATTCTGGCTAGTTCATCTTACATTTGGCAGGCAGTTAAGGCCTCCTAGTAAGTCCAGGTAGAAAACTCTCTATGGTTGCCCACTCAATAGCAGCTCTGACATCTGCTGTCGTACACACTATTATTTAGAGAGGGAATCCCACATGATTTTAAGAATTTTGTAATCAATCCTTGACAAGGAGGGGCCTATTTCTGAAGATTTCTTGAGCCAGTAATGTAAAATTGTTTTAGCCCAACTTGCTGCAGTTTCAATAACAAACAAACCTAAACTCAGCTGTACAAATGTATGTCTTAGAACATCATGCAAAAGGAAATGGAAAACTTCAAAATTCATATATGGGTAATAGCTATAATTTTAAAATAGATTTCATGTGGAGAAAATGAAAATACCTATGAGACAATGCTATGAAGAACTTTTAACAGTTTTTAAATTCAGAAATATAAACACCTGTCATCTATAGGAATGTATGTGTGGTACAAATGAACAGGACAGAGAAATATTTCATGTTACCAGAGCAGAGATAGCCAGATGATATATGCTGTTGGACTAAGCTGGGTACAGTGCTACATAGGTTTTTGTGTAGGTGACTTGGTCCAATGCCCACTAAAGTCAACAGAATGGGTCCTACTGACTTCAGTGATTGTAAGAGCTTGAAGAGGTTTGTTGTGAAAATTATAGGAAGCTGTATACAGGTGTAGTTCCCTGAGATCTGGGGTAATGTGGTGGTGGTGTTTTTAAAAAAAAAAAGATGTACAAGATAAATATCAAACCTGTAGGTGACTGGCAATCTCACGTGGTCTTCCTGGTGAAGGAAATAAAAATCCATGTCTAAAAAAGATCAGTATGTGCTGAGTTTGTGATAGGAACATCAGGAAAAGAGGTAGAGAAAAAAGGGTAATTAGTTGGAAGAAATATTTGAATACCAAATTGACTCTGGTTCAAAGTTCAGTCTACAGTAAATAAGAATAATAAGAATCCCAACTGAACAAACAGTTAGGTAACAATAATCAAGAAACAGTTTATGACTGCCCAACCCATGTAGCATCTGCTCTCAGGAGTCCATAATAAAAACTTTGGTGCTAGGTTTCTCAAAGGAAAACTGGAGCTCATTCCCTTCAAATGTGAAACACCCACTGTTACAGCACCCAAAGAGCATTAAACACACATTTTTGAAGTAGGCAAGGCCTTGTCCTTACTGTGAGTGGTAACTATTTTCAAACATCGGTATGAATTAGCACTATGATAACAGTTTGTATTCATATCTAGCATGATTACAACTTGTAGCCTATAGCACAGTGTGGGCTAGCACAGTTTTCCCTCCAAAAATCCCTATTAACACTATGACAGTACCATGCTGGCAAGATTTTGTCACCATGGGTGTTGCAAACAAGGTTCAAGATATAGTGTGGAGAAGCCAAACATGGTTCAAGATGAAGAGTGGTCAGGACCTTAAACTGTACCTCGTCAACACAAAAATAACTATCACTGTTATTGGACTAAGCTGTGAAGAAGTAATATATGAACCTGAAAAAGAGCATCCTTTTCTGTTAAACCCCTGATGCGTTAATGGAATTATGCCTTCATGTGTACCATGACACAGAGGTATTTCAGTTCTCCCACAAGGGAAATTCCTGCTCTTACTCTTGGGAGGTCAGGAGAACAGTGACAGCTGCATGTCTGACACTAAAGATATCCTGCACAGTAGGATGATTTGGTGGGGGACACTTATTTTCTGCTTTGAAATGTAGTGCAGTGTAGCACAGGCTAGCAGATGCCGCACAATGCAGCGTACAAGTCAACCAGCTGGGTACCTGGTGATACCCCTAATCAGCAGACCACAGTGGGCATGGTAATGAAGTTCCATGTAAAGTGCACTCTTGAGCACTAGAAATGTATTCTGACCTGTTTCTGGGTGGCTGCATTGTGTGGTGGAAGAAATGCCCCGTATCTTTTCTTTTCTCCAATGCACCTGACACACCACAGGGCGTGTGGGGGGTTAAAAGCATATTTAGTTAACAAAAACTAGACAGACTGGGGCTGATTCACTCCTAGCATAAGCCAGGTATATATTTGGCTTGTTGCCATTTTTTTAAAATAACAAAACTATCCAGTGACAAACATCACACTTGTTTACTAAAATAGCTTTATTTTTATTTACTGCAAATATTTTTAAAAAGGGAAGAAGAAGAGGAAATAAAACTGGGGAAAGAAATCTGTTGATCTTTAAGCATCGGTATAATCGTATGACAAATGGTATTTCTACATCTATCGTTGTGCTTTATTACTAGATTTTTTTTTCTTTCAAAATTGCCTGTAGCTAATTCTTTTCAAATTACAGAAGAGTGCAAGTAAGATTTATGATTGGAATAAACTGACTGAATTTAATGGGGACAAGTCATGAAGCACAGCTATAAAAATGAATACAAAAATTGGAGGATGGGGAAAATGTCCAAATTTCATGGAAAACTAGATATTCCTCAAAATTTGTCCCTTTTTACAATACTAAATTCTGTAGAAGATCAATCCAATTTTACAAAGAATGCTTGCAAACATATTACTAGTAGGGAAAATTGATTGGTTAGGAGATTATGGAGCTAGAACATACAATTGAATCTCAGAGTTATGAACACCTCTGGAATGGAGGTTGCTCGTAACTCTGAAATGTCCATAACTTTGAACAAAACATTGTGGTTGTTCTTTCAAAAGTTTACAACTGAACATTGACTTAATGCGGCTTTGAAACTTTACTATGCAGAAGAAAAATGCTGCTTTTAACCATCTTGATTTAAATGAAACAAGCACAGAAACAATTTCCTTACCTTGTCAAATCTTTTTAACTTTCCCTTTATGTTTTTAGTAGTTTATGTTTAACACTGTACTGTATTTGCCTTTTTTTTCTCTTTTTTTTCCATCTTTGCTGCTGCCTGATTGTGTACTTCTGATTCCAAAATAAGGTATGTGGTTGACTGGTCAGTTTGTAACTCTGGTGTTCGTAACTCTGAGGTTCTACTGTACTTAGTCCTGCCATAAGTGCAGGGGACTGGACTAGATGACCTCTTGAGGTCCCTTCCAGTTCTATGATTCTATGATAATGAAAGACATGGGTGAAAGACCAGCAGCAGCTGCACATAAAACAATGACTTATGATTCTGTATTCTTATTGCACAACATTACTAAATATGGGGAGAAGCAGAAGGGATTTAGTCATAGATCGAAATTCGGTCTTTGAAGTAGATGAAGCTTGATCCATTAATTGCTTTGAAAATTAGGACCAAACTGGTGCCAAAAGTTGACTGGGAGCCAGTGGAGAGAGCACAGATCTGATGCACCCCCAGTGGCCTGAGCCATGGAGAAGATGGGAAGCCACATTCTGTACCAATTGGAGACTGTGCATTGTCTTCACTGTCAGCTTCATATACAATGAATTACAGTAATCTAGCCTGGAGGTGAGATGTGGCATGGAATACTGTGGCCAGGTCTCTACTGCTTCTTTCCTAGCAAGTTGGAAGTGAAAGAAGGCATTTTTGAAACTGATGCTAACTGGTCATCCAGCCTTATTAAGGAGTTAAACAGGACCCCAGGACTTTGCACTGCTTTGATAAATGGGAGGTGTATACCTTCAGTAGATGCTGGAGACAACATATTGGCCAACTCTCTGAAGAATTTTCCCTTTCTGACCAGCATCACTTTGGTCTTACTTGGGTTCAGGTGGAGCCAACTGCTCCTCATCCAAGAGCTAATTTCCCTATCTCCCCCAATGGTCTCATGTAGTTACTGAAGAGAAAGGGAGATAGTATGGATCCTGGCAGGCCTCCACAAGTGAGGAGGGTCTTTGGAGAGCAGTAGTTATCTGTCCCCATTTTCAGAGTTCTGCTGGGGAGGAATGATTGGAGCCACTGTACTCCTGCTGTGACATGGAAGCATGCTCGTAGTTGTGGTCTACTATGTCAGATTAGATCTATAAAACACTACAACAGCTGTGCTCCTGTGGGACAATGCAGATCTCAAAGCCCAGGATGAAACATGTGAGAGTGAAAAGCAAAGCATTCCCTGTTGAGCTGTTTGGCTGGGGAACAATCTTCCAAAGGAGAAGAACAGGTAAATCTAGAGTCTGGCCTTCTTTTGGAAACATTGCAACGTCTTCTGCTTTGAGAGATCCTTTTCACTATAGGTGATTATCACATTTTGAACATCCCTTTTATTCTCATACTCCTACAAACTCCATATGGACACATGCAAATAGAATATAAAATAAAATAAAACCCCCAACCCCAACCAGAGTTTTGACCCTGAAAAGTGAGAAGTGCCAGAGACTCCATGAAGTCCATTAGGTACTTTGCCATTGCTATTGCTTTTACATGGAAGGCACTCAGATACAACAGTGATGGGCAGCAGTATAAAACCCTAAGATAGATAGATAGCCGTGGAAGATTGGATGCATGTGAAATGTAGTTGCCACACCATGGAGGATCTCTGCCCCCTCAGCTAAGAGTCCATGAAACAGTGATGCTTTTCTAGTGAATTAGTCACAAGCAACTCCAGCAACTGGATATACAATCCAAAATAATGATGGAGAAGGGAGAGAGAACTATATTGAATTACTTAGATTGAAGAGAAACCTAATGTATATTCCGAGTAAAAATGGGCCAGAACCAAAACCTGATATCTGAACTCTCTCAGACCTTGGAAAATATGAACCTGTATGTGAACTTTGTGATTTAGGACTCTCTCTAATTCCCTGCCTACCCAGAAGTAGCCAATGCAGGGATCGTTGCACTGGGATGGGTCCACCCCTCCCCTCAACGCTCCCCTGGACCCAGAACTGTGCAGAGGAGACCCACCCCCCCTCACTCTATGGGCAGTAGAGCTGAGGTAGTGCCCTCCTGCCATGTGGCCCGGGGGAGAATTGCAGAGAAGAGCCCAATCTGAGACTCTGGCCAGTAGGGGCAGAAGCAGCCAAAGGAGGGAACTTTCTACAGTTGATTGAAATTTCTCTGGCCTATGCTGATTGGTTGTTTGCACCAACCATCTCCCCCCTTCAGTCTCTTCACCTCAGCTTCATGCACACCTGCACCTCTTAGCCTTTTCTTCCATACCCTGTCCACCTCACCCCCCCCCCCCCCCTTTCACTTTTCTTTCAATTTAGGTGATACCCTGCTAACTGAACCCACTGTGTGTGTGTGTGTGTGTGTGTGTGTATATATATATATATATAAAATTTGGAACGAACATGCTGTTTGCTGCCAGCACATTATTCACCTTGCTTATGTGTTTTACCCCTTTCCCCACTCTGTGTCTCTCTTGTCTATTTAAATTGCATGCGCTTTAGGCAGGCACTGTCTACTACTCTGTGTTTGTACAGTGCCTAGCACAGTGGGAGCCTATTTCTCATTGGTGTTTAAGCACTACTATAATAGACGATTAATAGTAATAATAAAATTCAAGTGAAGAGTCATTACATTGCCTATGAAATCTTGAAAGAAATTAAATGAATCGGTTAAAAAAATCGTGACAGACTTCTCTGTTGGGTTTCCTGTTTACCAAATCTTGTTCTGAAATACCATGTCTGACACCCCATGAATAAGTTCAGTTTGTCAGGGTTAGCAGAACCTTATTGTGGCTCTCAACCTGACAGGGATCAAATGCTGATTTTTAAAATGTCTGACAAAGACTTAAAAAAATAGACAAACACCCAAGAGCAGAGAAGGAAGCTTAGAATTATATGAATTTCAGTTCTTTAACACGTATAATGTTTTCCATAATCTCATTTTTCTGATTAAGGATTTTTTATATCAGTAATTCATACTACTAATAATCAGTGGCCTGATGATAGGTCTAGTATGAGTGGACTAAAATGAATGATGCAACTCATTATCATGAACATTTGCAAGGCACTTTAGTGTATGGAATTATTTTTTAATTGGGTTATATTCAGTCCTTACATACAAGAAACTCACTGGAATTTTGCATTTTGAGGTAGCAAAAAAACAACCACCACCACCAAAAAACCAACACTTTGGTGGCAAGAATCAGTATCAATCATTCCTCCATCTATGCATGCCTTTTGAATTTGAAACACTGAGGTCTCATTGAAGATGATGCAATATGGTCCATTTTAACTGTGCCATTTTCTATCAGTTATTGCCTGAACTACTTCATAAGTAATGTGCCAAATCCTGAAATCCTTACTCAGTTTTTACTTGCTCCCCACTCAGGAAAAACTCAACGGATTGCTCAGGAGATAGCCACAGTGGGACTGCTTGTGACCCCTGATCACAAGGAGGAGTGGCTAGCACAATAGGCAGTACTCAACACCACAAAGGGAGATTGGTCTGGCAAATGGGGAACATGACCAGAACCCTGGTCATCACAAGGGAAGTAGCAGTGGAGCATGCTATTCCTTTCTAAGGTGCATTACTTGCAGCATCTGAGTGCACTTGCTGGAGCACCCGAGAAGCATTGTTGCCTATCTTTGCCTTTTGCAGGCATGAAGGCTCTAGTCATTACCACTTTGTTGCTGAACCTCCACACCCCTATGCAGCTCTGGCTGTCACAGCCAGAATTTAGTCCTGTTAAATATTTCTGAATTTTTTTTAACATAGGTTAATTGTTTTCCTTTTATTCTGGGCCTAACAGGAGGAAATTGATCTGGAGGAATCATTGCTCCAGGCCTAGAACCAATAACTCACAATATGGTCCATTATCTCATGATACCACATTACAATCTGCATTATTGCTTAAAAGAGGGCATCTATGGAATATGTGCATGTATCAGGGAATCTCTTCACCAGGAGAATCCATCTGTGATGAGACAGATTCTAAGTAGGTTTTGTTAGTTTATATAGCCTCTGCTCACTCTTTGGGTTTCAGTTTGTTCAGGGCAGATTGAAAACAACATGACCCCTCTTATGTAAAGGATTCTTTATCCCAAATCTTATAACACTTGAAAACTTCCTACCAGTCACACTGAAAAAGGCTCACATTTGATTAAGTTCTCTCTGTACCTATAAAGTGAACTTTTCCCATTAAAACCCCCTTTAGCCATATTCCAGGAAAAGTATAAAATGTGGGAACTGTTTGATTGCTGACTCTACTATTTCTCAGAGTGCTTTTTTTTCTAATTGTAGCCAGACTTTGTTATATTGTCTGAGAACTAAAATTAAAGCATTAAAATCCCAAGAATACAGAATACTTTTAAAGTATTAAAATAAGGAGCAACGTGTATACCTAAAACCTAGTATTAAATATAGAAAAACACAGCTGTGCCCTTAGAACTGTCTAAATGCTACAGAGCCAAATTCTGTGCTGACTTACACTTTGAACAACATCAGATCAGTGGACAGAATTTGGTCCTTTAATAAGAAATAAACTCCATTCTTATTCCTTCCACATTTATTCCATGTTAAATGTGTCTCAGGGAATCTTGGTTCATCCATTCCTTGTCTTTCTGACAGACTTTTCCTCTTGGTCTTGTATTTGGGAGAATAGGCCCTTTCTGGATCTCTTTAGGATTAATGAACACCAGGTGTGAAATTGTGGCTCCACTGAAGTCAATGGCAAAATTCCCATTGATTTCAAAGTGGCCAGAATTTCACCGTAGATCGTTACTGCTCCCCCTCCCCACGCTCTCCAAGAAGGTTTATCTTTGAGTCCCTTATCTCAAAACACAATCCCACTGTGACACCTCCCTGGCCTTGAGCAACAGGCAAACACAAATCTCAGATGAATCCTTCTCTCCAGCTGACTCCTCCTCCTTCATGTAAATTTTAGGAAATGCATCCTGGTGGCATACCTTGACAAGTCACCATAATGTTTTCCTGTTACTTCTTTCAATTTAGCCTAGCTTGAATGATAGTGGCCATGCTGCATTTTTCACTCAAGCTGCTATGTACACAGTGGTACTGCACTCAAGCATGTGTGGCACAAGGACTTCTGGGGGAATATCCCATGGTACTTTGCACTGCAGTAAGTTGAGCTGCTCTATGCATTCTTCCCCTGTGAATTACGGGAGAACTTGTCTGTCCTTTCTGTGCACATGGGAGCGGGGGCGGGGAATTATGAGAAGGTATTGGATGACTTGAGTAGAGTTAACCTACATACACTCCAAAGAGTGGTCATGTTAGCAGCTGATGAGTTGTCCTAACTTGAACTTCAGTCTATACCCCCTGATGTGCCAAACAACTCAAACTAAAAGCATCACCACACTTGAGTTAAGGGATTTTGTGCAGGGGTGAGAAATGAGTTAAGGGAAACAGTCAAGTCAAAACCTGAGTTAACTTTGCAGTGAAGACAGGTTAGAATATCTCAGATTGGAAGACCTGTTGGGGAACCTTGGTTCATCCATCCCTAATCTTTCTCAAAGACTTTTCCTCCTGGTCTTGTATTTTGTCTCCTCACTGAAAGAAAGGAAGAAGTCTGAATAAATAGGATGCTTCTAAAGTAGCTTTGAGTACAGTGTGCTGAGGATAACTAACTACATTGGACTACATAGTCTCATTCTCATTCCCTGGCTGTGTGCAAATCTCTTGTGTGTTTGTCATTTGTCTCTCGAGTGACATTTAGTGGAAGAACAATGGATAAATTCTGAAGTAAGTCTCTGCAGTGATTATTTTTCTAGAGCTCTTTTCTGTGGTTTAGCTAATAATTACTACTGGGTACATTTTAGGTTATAGGACTGTGTGTGTGTGTGTGTGTGTGTGTGTGTGTGTAGCAGGTCTGCTTGGGACACAGTGAACAAATTGAGCTATGTCTTTGAACAAATATATGATAGCTATGTGTTCACCTAGACAAGCCAGGGTGCATTTCAAGAGAGTCTGGTAGCCTGGGTGAGTCAGATAACTGAGAAAGCTGCCTTTTTCTTACACTTTGGCAATATTTGTCATGGCAGTAAAGTCTCATTGAGATTAACTGAATTGAAAAAATTGGAGGGGTATCTGACCCAATGCTTGCATTGGATGGGGGGTGGGAGGGAGAACAGTGAAAGGTGAAAGAGTTTAGAGGTTTGGGGCCCCACATTTTTGCATACTTGTGACCTTGACTCAATGGGATTTCCTTAATAAGAGAGGGTCCTGTGGCACCTTTAAGACTAACAGATGTATTGGAGCATAAGCTTTCGTGGGTGAATGCCCACTTCGTCAGACGCATGTAATGGAAATTTCAGAGGCAGGCATAAATATGCAGGCAAGAATCAGTATGGAGATAACGAGGTTAGTTCAATCATGGAGGGTGAGGTCCTCTGCTAGCAGTTGAGGTGTGAACACCAAGGGAGGAGAAACTGCTTCTGTAGTTGGATAGCCATTCACAGTCTTTGTTTAATCCTGATCTGATGGTGTCAAATTTGCAAATGAACTGAAGCTCAGCAGTTTCTCTTTGGAGTCTGGTCCTGAAAATTTTTTGCTGTAAGATTGCTACCTTTACATCTGCTATTGTGTGGCCAGAGAGGTTGAAGTGTTCTCCTACAGGTTTTTGTATATTGCCATTCCTGATATCTGACTTGTGTCCATTTATCCTCTTACATAGTGACTGTCCAGTTTGGCCAATGTACATAGCAGAGGGGCATTGCTGGCACATGATGGCATATATAACATTGGTGGGCGTGCAGGTGAATGAACCGGTGATGTAGTAGCTACAGAAACTACAGAAGCAGTTTCTCCTCCCTTGGTGTTCACACCTCAACTGCTAGCAGAGGACCTCAACCTCCCTGATTAAATTAACGTTGTTATCTCCATACTGATTCTTGCCTGCATATTTATGTCTGCCTCTGGAAATTTCCATTACATGCGTCTGACGAAGTGGGCATTCACCCACGAAAGCTTATGCTCCAATACATCTGTTAGTCTTAAGGGTGCCACAGGACCCTCTGTTGCTTTTTACAGATCCAGACTAACACGGCTAACCCTCTGATACTTAATAAGAGAGGTTACTGTTGAGCAATAGAAAGCATTCCTTCCAGTATCTACCACGCTAGGGGCTGTCTGCCAGTAATATTCTCGACAGTCCACAATGCTAGAGAGTCAGATATTTCACAGGGCTTTAGCTAGGCTGGCCAATACTCACATGAAGCTTTAACACACAATAACAATGAAACAGTACCACAGAGATGTGCTGCACAAAACAATAGCTTCTTGTCTTTCTGTTAACCATTGCTGCGTGACAACCTTTTTATAGCTCTTAATGTCTTTAAGGTTACTACTAAATTTTCACTTCATTGGAACACATTTACAAACTATTTTGCAAAGTACAGAGGCTTCAACAAATGACTCATCAACAATTACTGTAGCAGAAAATCAAATGTCTTGATATTTTAATACCTGTTTTACTTTTCTTAGTTGGTATGACTGATGTACGGAAGCACTAGAAAATATTGGCTCTAACCAATATTTCCCAGAACATAATGTTGTTAGACAAGCTGTCTCTCCGCCTTACTTCAATGGTCAGGGATAAAAAGCATCCAAACATTTTGGTGCAAATGAAAACACATTTATTTACTATGGGTTCTGTACTATAAACCTTTATTCACATGAATAATTCTTAATCACTCGAGTAATTCTTATTCTCACACATAATATCATTAAAGCCAATGGGATGACTCATGTGAGTAAAGATTGGCAAGATCAGTCCTGATAGATACAGAAGAAAAATAGTGGTAAGTGCCAAAATATGTCCAGAGCTCAGAAAATAAGGCTATCAGAAAAGAAATTGAAAAATATGATGAAATACATAGGTTTAACAATCAAATAGGTCTTTCAGTCATCATGCCCATAAACAGGGTAAAAAGATTTAACATAATGCAGCCTCAGGTTTCTCTCAGATCTCCTATGAACATGGTCTGAACCGCAACAGAAGTTACCAATGGCAGAACTACATTTTTGTTAGGTGAGTGACCAGTTTTGATGGTCCACCTTTGAAGCTTAATGGAACTTGAGTGTTCTCAGATTGCTATTAGAGAAAGTATGGTTTCTCTAACACACCACTTGACAAAAACAACAAGGAGTCTGGTGGCACCTTAAAGACTAAGGTGCCACCAGACTCCTTGTTGTTTTTGTAGATACAGACTAACACGGCTACCCCCTGATACTTGACACCACTTGACAGAGGGGTTGATAGGACTTTATAATGAACTTTTGTCCTCAGCCATTGATTTTGTTGTTCTTAAGGGTCCTCTGCTCAGGCTTCCCCCTCTTAACTCACTTTGGTGTATGGGGAACCTGTGACACATGAAGCAAGAAAGTAGATGACTGGAACAGTAATGGCAGAAGTCTTGGGCCAAATCTAAATGATAGCATCTAGTGTCTTCGCTGGAGACAAAGAAGAGAGGGTTTTTTGGCTTTATCATAGCTCTGCAAAATCTTGTTCAAAGCTATGATGAATAACTCATTTAATCCTGGTTAATGTCTTCTCAGCTTGAATTTTAGACAGTTTCATTCATGGAGGCACTAGGAGCCCTTAATACTACGACCTGTGCATGAAGGCCACGAGGAAAGTATTGTGTTCATTATAAGCAGAGATTATCACTTCCCTGAGGGGAAACAATTGTTCCCCCCGTTCTCACTTGGCATTGCCAATCTTGCAAATTATTGTCCTGTGTCTTATCATCTATTTTTTGTTAACATCATTCAGAGGGTTGAAGTGAGACAACTATAACTAGATGCTTCAAATCTCCTTGAGCTTTGTCAGGCTGTACACAGATCAGGGTCTGATAACAGGGCAGGAAGACGGTACTTGTTGCATTAGTTGATGATTTCTTCCTGACAGTGGATGAATATCAGGTATCCATGATGATATTATCAGATCAATTTGCTGCCTTCTGTACTATTGACCATGAGGTATTGCTGATTCACCTGTGGACTCTTGGAGGAGTGGAAGGAGATGTCCACAGGTGGTTTATCTCTTTCTCTCTGAGGGTAGTTTTCTGAATCATTTTTTCCAAAGGAGTTTTTATTTAGTATTCCACAGGGCTCCATCTTGTTATTCCTCCTGCTCAATAATATGTACGGGGGATTCTGGTAGTGTGGAGGCATTCATAGCTGGCTAAGTGTCACAGCTTGTGTCTATATGTTTATGCACTCTTTAATTTGGAACATTTTCACATGCTTCAGGGTCTTCCAGAGATGATTCTGTCTGATATTAACAATAAACAGTAAAACATGTTTCTGCTTTCAATGCCACTGGCAATAGTAGGTCAAAATCTTAGGTGGTGCAATGTTATTTGCATTAGCTGCACATGTGCTCATTAATTTGGAGCCTTTGAAAATACTTCAGTCCTTTACTGTGGTTACTGTGGTTATCAAACTATCCAGTGAAATACAGATACCTCACTAAACTTCTGCTGCTTCTGCTGTTTTGCAGAACCCTAATGAAATGTGCACTACATGGGGCCTTCATATTGAAGAGAGATTTTTAATAAATTAGCATCTGTGAGTGACACACAAAATCAGAGGAAGGTAGATTTCTTTTACTCTGATTTTACTTTCTCATTATTTTCTGAGTAGGGCCGTACCCTAAGTTGCTCTAGTGGTAGATCACTAATGGTTTTGGTCCTATTAATTCTGCACACCTCTTTTTGTTTCATTTGCTCAACTAATATATATGCCTATAGTACAAGCTTATTTTTTGCCTTATATCTGTACTTCAGTCTTTGAAAGTCATTCACAGTTGTCAAATTTGCTTTTGCACTGGTGTGCAATGTAAAGGTTATGAATGATCCATTAACCTAAGATGGCTGCTGCTGTGTAAATAGCATCATGCACATTTTCCTTCTTCATTCCGTGCACTTATTGTGCAACTTTTGTTATTTCTTCACACTCAACAGCTCCAATAAACATTGCCTCATTTATGTTTGCCTCAGTTACAATGTGAACATCTATTCCTTGAGTTTTCACTTAGCTAGAGTACAGGGCAGGGGGTTGGACTAGATGACCTCCTGAGGTCCCTTCCAACCCTGATAGTCTATGATATTCTATGATTCTACATTATAGCACAAATGTTTTTCCAGTGCAGTTCCCACAAATGTTCCCAGATGAAGGGAACTATTTTGATTAATACTTTGAATCACAGTTCTTTCAGTGAAATGATTTGCTGCTTTCTTTAACATACTTCTTTTTACTGGCTTAGTTCTTTGAACTTTATAATATTTTACTTATAATCATATATGCTATGGGCATATGTAATTCCAGTAACTGCTTCTTTTGAGAAAAAGACATTGAAACAGTTGGTAAGCATGAATCATTTTTATGCGCTGAACTCCTAGGCATCAAGGATATCAGCACATACAGGGTTTTTTTCTGTGTATGGATCTTTATGCACTTACACTCTTATGGATACAAAGACTGTAGTGAATAGAAAGCAAAGGTGATAGTAAAACAACTAGTAGTTATATCCCCAGATTTTATTAATTTTGTAAAAATGTAGCCCTTAATTTAAAATAATTAATTCAATTTTACAATATTTCACAATCCTGAGAATTATTTTACTACTATTGCGCTCCAAGCTAGTGAATATCTGTAATATTATTTTGTGCTGTTTAATGGGCACAATTAAAGGCAAGGGATGAAATCCTGCCCCTATTGAAGTCAACAGGAATTTTGCCATTGACGTCAATGGAGTCAGGATGTCCCCTAGAAAGTCAGATTCGGAGGTTAAATGAGAGGAGGTGTAAATTACATGTCTGCAAGTGGGTGTAAAGGTGTCAAAGGAAGTTTCAGATGGTGCCAGAAAGTGTAAATTACCATCTTACATCCTCTTGTTAATTGCATTTTCTGCTACATCTCCTCTCTTCCGGCCTCTCTCTGGGTAAGTTACATCAATTTAGTTCAGTTAAACTCTTTAGGCCAAATTCAGAAGTAATATATAAAGGGGTATAAGTTACATGCTGGTAAGTGGGAATCGAAGTTGGTATAATTTACACACTAAAGATGTCCAGAAGAGGGTGTAAGTCATATAACTTTGACTCACCTGTGAATTTAGCTTAAGATTTCCTGACCCAGTTCATCTCTTCCCATAGAAAAATCTGAGAGATAATTTCGGCAAGGTTCACTTCATAGAGTTCCTCACCAATCATTCCAATGAGGGGAGAGGGCGAGCATGTGTGTGTGTTTGTCTGCCCCCAAGGGATTTGTTGTGGTGCTCACCCCAAAACTGGTGCATCTTGAGGCATCTGTAGAAAACCAGGGACAGTTATTCACTGGCCTGGTACCTCTGTACCAACTGTAGTTCCTACTGTCTCTGGCCCACTCAGTCCCTAGCATCATGGCTCCTTTGAAGTTCCAAAGTCAAGTCCTCCCCTAAAACCATAGTACTGTTTAGGATTCCCTGAGGAGAGGGGGTTTTGTGCAGTATATTTACTACAGCTTCATGTTGTATTGAATTTTGGGTTTTTTTATGCTCTATGGGTCAGGAAAGGAGGGGAGATGATGTGTGTGTCTTCTCAGTCATAGCCCCATTCTGTCAACTCCTTCCCCTTGTATGGACTCCAGACCCACAGAGTACCCTTCACAGGGTTTGTAGAAGGGAAAGGTGCTGTGGAAGTGGCTCCCTGCATCCTCTTTCAAGCAGGAGGGTTGAGATCTACATACCAGAGGTTCCCCTTTGTGTGTGGATCTTGGGGAAAGATCCAGGTCCAAATTGGTAGGTGATTATAACTAGTGTTAAAAAAATATGAGGAAATAGGAAACTAAACTCCATTTGGAATACTATATCCAGTATTCCCCACCCACACAGAAGGATATTATTGCTTTGGAGACTGATCTCTAGATCTCAAGAATCTAAGTTACAAAGGAAAATTAAAGCACTGGCTTCATCCTCCTTAGAAAAGAGAAAATCTTAAGTTGTTAAAACTATGAAATGTCCAGGATTCACAGGGATACATTTTTTCACAGTGAAAAAGGGCTATCCTTTTTAGCAAAAAGCTCTGTGTAGTCTTAGTTTTTGTGAAAGATGCTAGATTTCACACACCTGAAGCTCAACTATTTCTTATCAGCACAACATGCATAGCATGGAGAGTAATGTTGGCCATGCAAACTTCCCCACACAGCTCTACCACAGTGCCCCAGACTTGACCTAGACAAACCAACTCTAAATATAAGTAGTTCCATCTTCATGTTCAATCTTCATGTTCAATGCTAGATCTCTCTTCTGAGACTTCCAACAGGATGTCAATTATCTTGGTGGTTTTTGTGACCCACTGGCAATTGGAACTGAAACAACCAAACTTTTTATACAGCCACCAGGTGATAGCAATGTTTGGTCTCCATTGGCCTTGGCTGTTTGTAAACTGGTTGTCTAGAAATGGGAAGGCTTTATATTTAATTGCAACACCCTGACCACAGACCCTAGAAGTTAGAAAACTGGGAATAAAAGAAACTTGAACAAAAACAGTTAGCACAAAGATTAATAAGCATGTGACATAAATTACTGGGGATGTAAATGTAAGGGTATGTCTACACTACGAGAGTAGTTCGATTTAACTTAAATCGAATATGTGGAATCGATATTACAAAGTCGAACGTGTGTATCCACACTAAGGACAGTAATTGGACTTTGTGAGTCCACACTAACGGGGCAAGCGTCGACACTGGAAGCAGTGCACTGTGGGCAGCTATCCCACAGTTCCCGCAGTCCCCGCTGCCCATTGGAATTCTGGGTCGAGCCCCCAATGCCTTCTGGGGAAAAAATGTGTCGAGGGTGGTTTTGGGTAACTGTCGTCATCCAACCGTCACTCCCGCCCTCCCTCCCTGAAAGCGCCGGCGGGAAATCAGTTTGCGCACTTTTCTGGTCAGTGACAGCATGGACGCCACAGCACTGCAAGCATGGAGCCCGCTGCGACCATCGCTGCAGTTATGGCCGTTGTCAACACCTCGCACCTTATCATCCACCTTTCCCAGAGGCAGATGCCGAGAAATCGGACGAGGAGGCTACGGCAGCGCGGTGAGGACCTGAAGTCTGAGAGTGGCACAGACCTGTCACAAAGCATGGGACCCCGCGCCGAGGACATCATGGTGGCAATGGGTCATGTTGATGTTGTGGAATGGCGATTCTGGGCCCGGGAAACAAGCATGGACTGGTGGGACCGCATAGTGCTGCAGGTCTGGGATGAATCACAGTGGCTGTGAAACTTTCGCATGCGGAAGGGGACTTTCCTGGAACTTTGTGAGTTGCTGTCCCCTGCCCTGAAGCTCAAGGACACCCGGATGCGAGCAGCCCTGATTGTCCAGAAGTGAGTGGCCATAGCCCTCTGGAATCTTGCAACGCCAGACAGCTACCGGTCAGTCGCGAACCACTTTGGCGCGGGCAAATCTACCGTGGGGGTTGTTGTGATGCAAGTAGCCAACGCAATCGTTGAGCTACTGCTCTCAAAGGTAGTGATCCTCGGAAACGTGGAGGTCATCATAGATGGCTTCGCCGCGATGGGATTCCCAAACTGCGGTGGGGCTATAGATGGAACTCACATCCCTATCCTGGGACCGGACCACCAGGCCAGCCAGTACATTAACAGAAAGGGCTACTTTTCAATGGTGCTGCAAGCACTGGTGGACCATAGGGGACGTTTTACAAACATCAACGTCGGATGGCCGGGCAAGGTTCATGACGCTCGTGTTTTCAGGAACTCTGGTCTGTTTAGACGGATGCAGGAAGGTATTTACTTCCCGGACCACAAAATAACTGTTGGGGATGTGGAGATGCCTATAGTGATCCTCAGGGACCCAGCCTACCCGCTAATGCCCTGGCTCATGAAGCCCTATACAGGCGCCCTGGACAGTGAAAAAGAACTCTTCAACTACCGGCTGAGCAAATGCAGAATGGTGGTGGAGTGTGCTTTTGGACGTCTCAAGGGGAGATGGAGAAGCTTACTGACTCGCTCTGATCTCAGCGAAACCAATATCCCCATTGTTATTGCAGCTTGCTGTGTGCTCCACAATCTCTGTGAGAGCAAGGGGGAGACCTTTATGGCGGGGTGGGAGGTTGAGGCAAATAGCCTGGCTGCTGATTACACCCAGCCAGACAGCCGTGCGATTAGAAGAGCCCAGCGGGACGCGCTGTGCATCCGGGAGACTTTGAAAGCTAGGTTCCTGAGTGAGCAGGGTAACCTGTGACTATTAAGTTTGTTTACAGAGAAGCTGAATCTGCCCCCGTTTCTTTACCCGGTTAATGTTCACTATCCTCTCCAGTTACATACCCCGTTCACCCCGTTCCCCCTCTTCCAACACACGTTTAAAAATAAAATCACTTGAAATTTGTTAATGAACACAGTTGTCTTTATTACTGTTTTCGCGGTAAAGTGTTGAACCTGGGACGCAGACTGTGGTGGGGAGCGGGTGTAGTGTAGTGATGCAAAGGACGCTTCTAAACTCGAGGAATGACAGGCTCCGCACTGGTGGACTGGTTGTTTCAACGGAGCCTGACACCCCTCCTGTTCGGGACTCTGTGTGTGGGGGCTATGTGACTTTGTGGCAGGGGGCTGACGGTTACAGATCCCCTGCTGCATGGCTCTGTGATCCAGGATAAGGACCGCTGCATAAGATCTCTAACCGCCCTCCCCCGCCACAAAGTCACATAGCCCCCCCCACACACACAGAACATGAAAACCACCTCCCAGACTGACCAGGGTAACTAGTGACTGCAATGTGTGTGTGTGTGCCCTGCTGCTGAACCTGCCCCCGCGTCTGTACCCTGGTAAAGGTGACTGTCCTGTCCAATTACCAACCTCCTTTCCCCCCTTCAAACAGACTCTCCTCTAAAAGAACATGATGGAAACAGTAATTAACAGAAACGTATTTTTTATTAGCAACTACACATGAAACTGGGGGATGAAACTGGGACGGGGGCTTGGGTGAGGCGGGAAGGAAAGGACTTATCAAATTTTGGGGAATGACAGCCTTCTGGTACTTGAGCAGTCTACAGGGGTGGAGTGAGAGTTTTCACGGACTCTGCCGCCCCTCCTTTCTGGGACTTTGGGTGAGGGGGGTATGGGACTTTGTGGTGGGGGAGGGCGGTTAGAGATAGACTGCAGCGGGGCTCTGTCCTCCTGCCTCCGGTCCTGCAGAACATCCACAAGGCGCCGGAGCGTGTCCGTTTGCTCCCTCATTAGTCCAAGCAGCGTTTGAGTCGCCTGCTGGTCTTCCTGCCGCCACCTCTCCTCCCGTTCAATGTGTGATCGGTGGATTTGGGACAAGTTCTCCCTCCACTGGGTCTGCTGGGCTGCCTGGGCTCGGGAGCAGACCATAAGTTCCGAGAACATGTCCTCCCGTGTCCTCTTCCTACGCCTAATCTGCGCTAGCCTCTGGGAGTGTGATGCCAGGGTAGGTCGGGAGACAGTCACAGCTGTGGGATGGGAAAAAGGGAGTGAATTCCTCAGAAAGATAAATTTAGTTGTGAACAAAGAACATAGTCTTTCTCTGTGAACAAGACCATGCACAGCACCTATCACATGCGCACTCAGGACAAGGTTGAATTTTCGGCCTTCGCATTCAGTGCCTGGGGTCTTGCAGTGCAGATCAGACAAGCAGGGCAGGACAGCGGAATTTGGGTAGCAGGCCGACATGGTAAGCCGTAGACTTGTGGCTGCTTAAAACTTTAATAATAGCTCTGGCCTCCTTTCACGTTCAAAGCAATGCCAGTCCCTGCTGCCAGCAATCCGGCAAGCATGAACTCTGCCCCTGTCCCACCCCCTCGCGGTCCCTGTATGCTGCCCCTCTCCCGCCTCCACCGCGTGGCTGTAAACCGCCGGTTACAGTTCTGTAAAGGAACAGGCAAGCAGTCCCAATACTAACATTCCCCTAGCTAATTCAAAGCAGGTCACCATGAGCGACATCACTCTGATGAGGATATCAGAGACGGAGAAAGAAAGGATGCTTCGGGAAAGCATGCAAAGACCAGGGCCATATGCCGCCATGCTCTGCAAGGCAATGATACTGGAGTACTTGCTTGTCTCCTGGCGCGGAAACGTTTCGTACCACGGAGGACACAATAAGGCCGCTCTCCCCAGGAACCTGATGCAAAGGCTTTCTAATTACCTCCAGGAGAGCTTCGTGGAGATGTCCCAGGAGGATTTCTGCTCTATCCGCGGACATATAGACCGGATTTTACTGTAGCTGCACTGGCAGGGACTAAACAGTAGAGCGCCTAGGGCAAACCAATCATGCTAAAGCGGACATTGTTAGATTTTTTTTCAGTAGTTGCACTGCCAAGGACTGAAACGTTAAGTGCCAAGGGCAAAATAATCATGCAAAACCCATTGTTAATATTGTTAATATTCCTGTTCTGTTAAAAATAAATGTTTACATGTTTAAAACACTTACCGACTGATCCTTCCCCTGATTCTGTGTCCTGGTTAACGCCTGAGGATGGTTGGTAGGGGATCTCTGTAAGGGTGATGAAGAGATTCTGGCTGTCGGGGAAATCAGTGTTGTAAGCGCTGTTGACTGCCTCGTCCTCCTCATCTCCTTCCTCATCTTCCCCGTCTGCTAATATGTCCGAGGAACCAGCCGTCGACAATATCCCATCCTCAGAGTCCACGGTCAGTGGTGGGGTAATGGTGGCGGCCGCACCTAGGATGGAATGCAGTGCCTCGTAGAAACGGGATGTCCGGGGCTGGGATCCGGAGCGTCCGTTTGCCTCTTTGGTCTTCTGGTAGCCTTGTCTCAGCTCCTTGATTTTCACGCGGCACTGCGTTGCATCCCGGCAGTATCCTCTCTCTGCCATGGCTTTTGAGATCTTCTCGTAGATCTTTGCATTCCGTTTTTTCGATCGCAGCTCGGAAAGCACGGACTCATCGCCCCACACAGCGATCAGATCCAAGACTTCCTGATCAGTCCATGCTGGGGCCCTCTTTCTATTCTGAGATTGCATGGCCATCTCTGCTGGAGAGCTCTGCATCGTTGCCAGTGCTGCTGAGCTCGCCACGATGTCCAAACAGGAAATGAGATTCAAACTGCCCAGACGGGAAAAGGAATTCAAATTTTCCCGGGGCTTTTCCTGTGTGGCTGGTCAGAGCATCCGAGCTCGGACTGCTGTCCAGAGCGTCAACAGAGTGGTGCACTGTGGGATAGCTCCCGGAGCTATTACCGTCAATTTCCATCCACACCTAGCCTAATTCGACATGGCCATGTCGAATTTAGCGCTACTCCCCTCGTTGGGGAGGAGTACAGAAGTCGAATTTAAGAGACCTCTATGTCGAACTAAATAGCTTCGTTGTGTGGACGGGTGCAGAGTTAATTCGATGTAACGCTGCTAAATTCAACATAAACTCCTAGTGTAGACCAGGCCTAAAAGAACTCAAGACACCTTGTTTCACTTCTGAGGGAGGGCATGAATGAATATGATGAGAGGTGGAATTAAGATAAAATGCTGATTCACAATTCACTTTCCTAAATTTGCACAATGTTAAGAGTGTTTTGCATCAGACCTAACTGCTGACAAATACAAATTTAGGATGGCAGAATAAGATAACAGGAATCTAGTCAGGATTATAATATTTTAATAAGAATCTTAACAATGAAATAAAAAATCATTTTTACTCTGGACATAGAATTTTTAAAATAATCTTATCTTTGTTGTCTTGAGGGAATTTAGCTTTTGTTGGGGTAAAAGGCAAAAAGAGTTTCAAACCCACTGTGAGTAAAAGAAGGGAAAACATGTCATACAACACCTGACAATACCTTCAAAAGATGACCCTGGAAGCTTAAATTCACACTTTTGCTAGATACTAAGGCTATTTCTATACTGGCACTTTGTTTGCTAAAACTTTTGTAACTCAGGTGTGAAAAAACACTCCCTTGAACGACAAAAGTTTTAGCGATGAAAAGCGCCGGGATGGATGGCGCTTCGTCAACGGGAGAGAAGCTACCGCCCCTCATTGGGGGTGGTTTTATTTTGTCACTGGGAGAGCACCGTGGTAAAGTGCACAGTGTAGACATAGCCTAAAAATCATGCACTTCATAGAGATACTGGTTTTATGTCTCTTTACAACAATGGGTAACCAACTAACGGTCCTTTGTCCTATGTCTTGCAGAGGTGCTAATGGCCCAGTTCATTTGAATGGTGCCTTGCAACGTGTTAACTCCTATGCTTAACATTCTGTTCCACCTACCTCTATGTAGGTCAACAGTTTGTCTCTGGATATGTCTATACTTAAAACGCTACAGCAGCACAGCACTTCAGTGTAGGCACTGAAGTAGGAGGGGTTCTTCCATTGGTGTATGTAATCCACCTCCCCGAAAGGTGGTAACTAGGTTAACGGAAGAATTCTTCCATTGACCTAGTGTAGTCTACATGGGGAGTAATGTAGTTAAATGAACCTAATTATCTAGTGTAGACCCAGGCCTCTGTTTCTTCCACCAACAGAAGTCAGTCCAATAAAAGATATTATTTCACTCACCTTCTCTCTCACATGTCAGACAATCAAATGTCACTTCACCTTGAATGGTCCCTTGAAATATGTGCTAAACAATCTGCTCCACCTTGTCTCTGTAAATTCAAACACATTCTGGGAGGAGAACTGGATTTCTAGCTGACCACGTGTCATGTTCTAACATGGAGGTTAAACAAAAGTCATACCAACACCAGACTAAGGCCTTGTATATACTTACACGCTTACACTGGCACAGCTATACCGATACAGCTGTGCTGCTGTGAGAGTGCTTGTGTAGCTACGTTATGCTGATGGGAGAGAGCTCTCCCATTGACATAATAAAACCAGCTCAACGAGCGGCAGTAGCTATGTTGGCAGGCGAGCATCTCCCGCTGACAGCGCTATGAACATGAGTGCTCAAGCCAGCAAAATTTGTATCACTCAGGGGTGTGTTTTTTCACACTCCTGAGTGACAAAAGTTTTGCTGACATAAGTGCTAGTGTAGACATGGCCTAATTTATTTAGTGTTCTTTTTTTAGTACCCTGGGAAGAAAAGTAGAGGTATGACAAATGTTAGACTGTAGGCAAGCACCCCTTCTGAACCTTTGTGAGCTGCTCTTAAAGGGTGAGAGGGGGCCATTCAACTAGAAAATAAATAAATGTGTGATGATTAGCTCTATACAATATTTCCTTATTTTGGGGGATTTTATGACTGGGATGAGAGGAGAAATTTAAGTCAGTGGAAGAAATACTTACATTGTCCTTAAAAAGAACAGGAGTACTTGTGGCACCTTAGAGACTAACAAATTTATTAGAGCATAAGCTTTCGTGGGCTACAACCCACTTCTTCGGATGAAAGCTTATGCTCTAATAAATTTGTTAGTCTCTAAAGTGCCACAAGTACTCCTGTTCTTTTTGCGGATACAGACTAACACGGCTGCTACTCTGAAACCTTACATTGTCCTTGAAGTTCAGGGAAAGAAAACACTAGCTGTACTCTCATGCATACAGTATATGCTCTGTAGCCTGTAGCACAAAATGTCAACTGGCTAACAGCAGGGAACACACCCATTAAGGAACCAGGGTAGCTTCAGCAGGCTTTTTGCTAGCCAACGATTAAGTATAATTCATTGGAGGATTATCCATACTGGGACTAGGTGACAGATATGTACCTAAAAACTGTTGTGCAATGACTTAGAAACTATAATACTTCTAGCCACTTGCAAGAGTTTTTATTTTTAATTTCTTAGCAGTTACACTCCGCCTAATCACGCTGCAGATCAAACAAACTATAAAGTTGCAGTGTTTTATGTTCTATTTCAGGTATATTTATCACTGACTATAAGAACAAGGGCTTTGTTTTTGTTCAGATGTTCGGGTAAATCTTCCTCCGAACATGAGACAAAACTCCTCCCTACAGAAAGAGGTTCTCAGTCCCGTGAACATCAGAAAGTCAGCCCCCCTCACCCAGTCACCATACACGCCCAGTCACCATAAATACACTGCCACACCGAGCTACACTCGGCAAAGGCTCTCCGGCACACTCTAGACACACACCCCTGTTCACTACACACCCTCACTCCACAGCCCCACAAACACACAGTAGGGACCTTCACACTGCAAACATGCACTACCACACTGCATATCCATAGACTGTCCTTCCCCCCAGTTCTACCCCTACTCACATGCCTCACTCCCCTGCACATCTTTCTCTTTCATTTCCTACAAAGGCTTCAAAGTTCTTCACCTCGCTGCCACTGCAAGGACTACAGCCTACAGTCGCAGGGAAGAGACTCGGGGCTCCCTACGTGTTTGGCAGGCTTCTTGCAGTGTTTGTGTGTGTAGTTTCTGCCACCCTCCCCGCTCCTCCCGGGGCTGCTGGGGTAGGACAAGCAGGCGGCGTGTTTATTTGTGCTGTCCAATGCAGACAGCCAGCAGGGCATATTTCGCCTCTTTTCGGTGCTCCTTCACGCCTGCGCCACAACATCTGTTTGCACTGGAGCGCTGTAAAAGCTACAGGGTAACTAAATTGCGGCTGAAAGTGTTCCAGAGTCAATAAGCGAGAAACACAGAGAAAGTCTCCACCTTAACTCTGGCCTCTGGCTCTCCTTTGGGTAATTACGTAAATGTCAGCAGCCCCCCCGTGCCCCCCCTCGGCTGGTTATGCAATACCCAGCGCATATATCTACTGTACCACACACAGCTCCCATAGGGCGGGGGGGGGAGTGTTAAGGGAGGAGGAAAGGGGGTTCAATTCAAGTCTGGTCCTGCCCTATTACTCCCTTAAGGGAGGCATCCATTGGCTGCACCCCGAGAGCGCTGAGCTCTGATTGGGGGCGGGCCGCTGCCAGTCACAGCAAAGGCTGGCATGAGGACTGTGCGTTGTGAGGAGTGTACAGGACTGACCTACTAACACAGATCCCTCTCCAACGGCGGCGGCGGTACCACCAGCAGACACGTTCGCTCCCTCGCTGAGACAGAAGCTGCTCCACTCCCAGGACTGGTGCAAGGGGCTTCACAGCCACTCACACCGAGTTCTCTCGTCCCGCTCCCCATAGCGATCGGGAGAAGAACAGAGGCAAATGCCAGCGGTTTGCTGGAAGGATACAGCTTATTTCATTCTGCCAGTGGCGATTATGAAGGTATGGTAACATTGTAATGGCTTGTAGTCTACACTGGATCTTTCGGTGTGGTGCTCCCCTACCTTGTCTTACACACTTATCGGTGTGTGTATAAATCTCTCTCGATGGCTCCATGTAGCTGGAAATAGACGCGTGTACGCTATATGTATGTGTGCGTGCGTGTATTTGTGTGTGTGTGTATGTATATATATAAAACTTTTGCTAGCATGTCAGTACTGGGACTCGCCACCTTAAGGTGGCCGCTTTGATTGCAGCGCCCTCTCGACAGCACGTAGACTTGGAGCTGCTGCTGCTGCTTGTTTGCTGGCTTTGGATACGTTGTTGTTGCATAATATGTCTCCTTGTTTGAGGAAAATTGATGTTTTCATAGAGAAAAGCGCCAGGGAGGTTTGATCTGACGCTGATCCATCTCACTCTGGGTGGGGAAAGGGTATATTTGGGGGAGTGGGGAAATAGCTGATTAAAAATACTGGTTTTGCCTGCTAAAAGAAGGTTCGTTGAAGGAATAAACAGGAGAAGGAATTTAGAAAATGCTTGTTTAAATATTTACCTATTTTAGATTTAAAAAAAAAACATACCTCAGACCCTTTTTGTCCTCTGTGTAACAAGCCCGAGGGAAGGTTTGTGGGTCTTGGTCTTTCGCACATTGCATAATCTGTTCACTGTGTACTGGCAAGCATTTGGATGTGATGTGTGTGCGTTGCGTGTGCAATACTTTTGATAATTTTGGTGCAGATTTAGAGAATGAGATCATTAAATGCACCAATTTTTTGTGTATTTCACGCCAAATAAGGAGTTTTTATGCCGATTGTCAGTGACTGTCGGCGAGTTTATATTTTCACTTTGCGCTCAGGGATCTTGTTTTTATACACGGAAAAGAGTACATGTAGCATTCAGTTCTCTTATATTATATTAGTTTGTATTTGTCTGTGCCTTTTCCCTCACTTTGCTCACTGTTTTTCAGACACTGCAATACTGATCATTTAATAGTTCTTGGAAATGTTGCATTATGTAACCACACAATTTGCTGGCAGTCAGGGTAGGAAGAGGGACCTAATTAAGCGATTTTATAATCTCGATACAAAGAAACTAGGACAATCTCAGGCTAAAAAAATGTCACTGTAACAGATTTTTTTAAAAGTGTGTTTAACAAGGAAAGTAGTCAAATGGTAAGTAGGGAGGTAACTCGTGGTTGCTGAATGTGGTATATACCCTTATAATGAAATTTGTGTTAATCTATATTTAGCCCTATCACATTTTAGCAATTGTGGCTTCATGTGCTATTTCGGTCTTTTCTCCAGAGCTGGGCAAATAGACGTTCAAGGCCATTTGGCTGAGTTTTTAACCCCACGTTTTGATAAGGCTGCATTTTAGGAAGGTATTTCTCCTAGACACTAAGCATTTTGCTAGGCATTGGCTTTAATTAAAAAAAAATATTAAAGAGATTGATACAAATTTTAGATCAAGCCAACAGCACCGAAGAAGCAAGATAGTCTGTCACCTCCCTTCATGATCGTAATGAACCCTGACGAAGTAAAACTCGGGGGGGGGGGGGTGAAGATGTAAAAGGGTATCCCATTCACATTAAATATTGGTGTTTTAGAATGTAACATGAGAAAAGCTGATGTAGGTTAGTATTACATTTTATATGAAACGAGTTTTTGATTATCCTCTGCCTGTGATCACAATAAAATGTACACAGAATAATGATGATGATGCTTAATGAGCAAATAAGATTTCCCTTATATGTTAAAAACAATTAATGGCCCCGATCCTGCATTCCTTGTGGAGCCAGAACTGCCACTGGTTTCAATGGCTGAAGCCGGGGATGCAAAGTCTTTACATGTGCCCTTATTGAGAAGATTGGACTCCTTTCTTAGATGAATTAAGTAAGTAAGATAATTAAGGTCAAGCTCTTTCCAGGAACCGAACCTGGTTTTAGCAACGGCCCCCAGTTTACAGTGTTTATTGTTGTTGCACATTATTCCCTGCGGCCCGTGTGGAGTCAATGTAGCTGGTGCATAGGTAGGCGGGTGGATGTGTATTTGGGGGGGGGGGTGTAGGCTTAAGGGCCGTGGGCTTAGTCCATTGGGAGGGAGTGCTGGTGCAGGTCGGAGGACCTCCTACTGCCTGGCGGAGAGCAGCAGCCCCTTCCCAGGGTAGCTGTCTTACCCGGGGCTGGGGGGGGGGGGGGGGCACAGGGAGGGGCCGCAGAACTAGGCGTTGGTTATTGTGACTGGGGAGGCGGATGGCGCTGCTGCTGCTCCGCATTCCTTTGTTCTGGAGCTGGGGGCGGATGGGAGGCAGCCCTGAGCCCCGGGGAGGGCGGGAGGAGGCGAGTGCTTGGGGAGGGCAGCCTGGGCTGAGCACGAGTGTTAAGGAAAGCGGAGTAAATAAGGCAAGATAATAATACTCGGTTGTTTTGTACTGACAGGGAGCGAGCGAGAGAAGAACAGGCACGGCAGTGGGAGGGATGCATCTCCAGTCACGTAGTGTGTGTACTCGCTGTTCATTAACACGGAGCCGAAGGGGGGAGGGAAAGGAAGCGTCTCTCCTTCTGTGTTGAGAATGGAAATATGTTAAGCAATTCAGCCTGCTCCCACGTTCTCTCCTGCACCAACCAGAGCGCCCTGCTTCAGCTGCCTTTGTGCCTAGGCTTGGCAGCCACGCGTACAATATTGGGCTTTCTAGGGCGGCTCGCATAGTTTAATCGCCTGCTCATGTCTTTGAATTTTATACAGAGAGAGAATTTTACTTCTCTTGACGTTAGAGACAAGCACGCTACAGGGCAGGACTGTGCCCCCCGCCCCACACACACACACACACACTTGCAGTCCTGAGCCTGGTAATAACAATTAGAACTTCACTTGTTCCAAGCACTACACTATTAAGTAATTTACTCTTACAACACCTTGTGCTGCAGGTGAGACATTCGAATGCATCCTGTATTAAGATCCCCATTTTACAGAGTGGAAACAGTCACAGCCATGCAAATTGATATTATTTAAGTGGGTTTATGCCTTTTGCTGAATTTGACTCAAAACAATGTGACAATGTATCTATTTGGAGCTATTGATAAATATGTTCAAAAAATATCCTGTGATTATTCCTTATCCTTTCAGCTTGAATTATCAAATTCAAGTATATTATCTCCAGTTATCTGTATATACAATCTATTTTGAATTTACCTTGCCCCACTCAGTAATTCATGCAACACAAAGCCTACATTAAAATAATGCTAGGGGCATTATTCTTATTGTCCTCAGTCAAAACATTGACTTCAATAGGAATTTTCACTGAATAAGGTCTGCAGGTTTGTCCCAAGACATGATTTAAACCAGCAAAATCAAGGAACACTGAGTAATGCTCCTTCACATTATTGGCACTAGCAAAAACTACTATAAAAATTGTCACATTATAGATATCTTTATTTGACTGTTAATGTGTTAACATTTTTCAGAATTATCTGTCTTCACTTTCCATTTTTAGTTATCTTCTATTTTTAACTTGTCTTATTCTCTAAAGAATTGTTAACTAGCGTTCAAAATATCCAGCTTCCTGGATTTGCCCTCAGAGCTTCACATTTCTGTTGGAATTGATTTTCTAAGGAAATGATTTAAAAGGTGTCAAAAAGTTTACAGACTTCCCAAAAGCAATATGAACTTACACGACCTCCCCACAGCTTATCTTAGCCTATGAAGAAACAGTATTTGCCATACTTTGGCTGAAAATTGTGGAACACGCGATATTGCTTTTGCTGATTATAGCATGAGTGTATAGTCAACAAAATATATCAATCGCTGTTCTACTTGTTCAAGCACTTGTCTTTTTTTTTTCAAGACATCTTTTGCTCATTTTAAGCTGACTTACTTTTGCAAATGGTTATGCAAACAACATTTATGCAGTTTGTTTTTCCAGACAGCAACCCTGTTACCATATTTTTGTGAGCTGCAGTTATAACATCACTATGATGCAATAACTCGAACAATAAAATCCTTTGTTTGAGTCTTACTACACACAGTTAAGCAATGTGTCTGAGTCATCAGCTTAATAGATTCTTCCAGGTGACCTTGCCATGATAATTACAGTCAGTTATGAGATATAAATGTGCTTAGGATATGTAATAAAAAAAGATGCAAATATATGGCCATATCCTGCGGTCCCTTCCCAAGCAAAATATCAATTGATTTAAATGTTAAACTATTTTTCAGAGTTAAAAACCCATTTAGTTAAACATTTTCATTGAAATATTTGTAATTTAAACTGATAGTGGTGGGGTGAGCTTGACTGTCAAAAATAACTTGAAAAATGAAGACATTGAATTTGATTCAAAATGTGATAGAAACAATGCCTTTGAAAACTCCTTTGTTTCTCTATTTTTAAAAAAGTGTGCCTGAAATTTATTAGCATTAATATATTGTTTGATATCCTGTGTTTTTTCCTTCCTAACTTACACTTGAGTTGGTGCTTGTCCAAATTAGCATAACATAGGAATACTGAAAGACTTTGTAAATTCTGAGCGTTGATATTACATAAGAGATTGTCTTTTTGATTGGAAAGCAATACCTTTTTTTACAACTTTTTTTTAGTTTTCTCTGAAGTGAACTTACAGTATAAAAACAGAGATAATGATCTGTCTGTAGGAAAATTATATAATTTGATTATGGAGTAAAAATACTGTTATAATAAAACTAAGTTCATTTTTTTTTAGCATATATTGTTTATTATTAACACATGCTTAGATTCTTCTTTTTTGTGTTTGTTCATAATATGTTTTGTCAAGGAAGCCCACACTCATCAGAGCATAGACTCTTCATTGTTTTAACAAGTTTAGGAAGAAATCACATCTCAGTGGTAGTAAATAGAAGATTAAATGGAATGTGCTTTTAAAGCTTTCACTCCTTGTCATTCTGTGCTGGAATATTTTCTGTTTTTTTTTTTTGCATGTATCCTGTTTTAGTTACCATATCTTGCAGGGTTATCATACAGCTTTGACTCAGTTTTCTGTTCTGTTGCTGAGTTTGTTGATGAGGGTTCCTGACTGAATGACCAACTCAACCTCCCATGGAGTTTGCATCACAAGCAGTTCAATGTAGGCCCAGTCCTGCAACTGGCTCTGTGGGAATGGACCCACCCCTACATTTGCATGGAGCCCAAGCAAAGTCCATGGCTTTGTATGGACACAGTGGTCCATGCATGTGGATCATCTTGCAGGATTGGGGCCTACATATATTGCTATTTCTGTTTCATTTGTAGTGTGTGTTAGAAATTATTACACATATTGTCTATTACATCATGATGTTTCACATTTTTGCACATCATTTCTTATGTCAGAGCTACAGGGCCAAATCCTCAGCTGATGTACATTGACATAATACCATTGCCTTCAATAGAACAACACTAGTTTACACCAGCTGAGGATCTGGCTCATATTTTGAATTGGTGAGAATACAATACAATTAATACATAAGAATGTTATTTGTTTTAGGTATAATGGAAACAACATTCCTTAATCATTTTTGTATTTTTTTCTTGTGGCCTTTAATTGAGGGGAAAACAAAACAAAAGAATATTTTGAGTGTTTGAAATTAGCTAGGCTGTGATTTTGTTTGTGGAAACCTTTTAATATGAAAATAGTGGTCTTGTATAATCTAAAATGTTTATTAAGAAACAGCTAGTGAAATAGAAAAAAATCTTCCTGTTATATTCTTCATAACTTTAAGAATTATTTTTAGCTCAGTTTAATATTTTTTATAATAACCCATTAGAACCATAACAATGCCATTTGTTTCTTTACCTGAGTGTGTCTTCCTGTGCACCTTTACACTACCAGCTTGTCATTAAGTTTGCTCCTTAGTACTCTGAATTAATGACACAGATTTTTCTAAAACAAAGCACTGAAGCATTTGTTTTGGAAAAATAATGAAAAAAAATCAATAGAGAATTACACAGGCTTTCCAAACAAATCGGAAGAAAATATAGGTCAAATGTGGGCTACTAACCTTGACTGATCTTTTGAGCAACAGCTATTTTTAACACACATTTAGTTCTCTCCAGATGATAATTTTATTTGCATAATTTGTGTTATTAACCTTTGAGAAGCAAACTATACTTTAATGAGTTAATCTATAATTATTAAGATAAACAGTAACAGAAGTGTTTCCTAACAATGAAGGCCTTTCATAAGACTTCAACCTTCTGGGTACAGCTTCAAGTTTGACAATATGGAAGTACTATAATATTTCAATTGCCTTGATAAGCTTTACTGTATTTGTGCGACTGTGGAGAATCTAATAAATTAATGATTCTCTTACATTCACATTAAGTGTATCAAGTAGATTCCTCTTTTTATTACCTTTAAAAAAAGTAAAATAAAGAAGTTTTATCCAAAATGTTTCATCTTGTGTTTAAACATCATAATGACTATTACACTGGTCTATAATTTAATTGTGGATTGATCCTTCAGTCTTTAAACGCTTAAGATGCTCATTGGTTTGAGAGAGGTGTCTTATGTGCACAGGATTAAAAATAGTAGATAATATCAGAATTCTAATCCTAATTTTATCATGTTTCCTCTGTAACCTTGAGTAGCCACTCAGTCATACCATGTAATCCTGTTCACCAGTGTGGTCCCAGAAAGGCTAAACTTCGTCTGATCTAAACTGCATGGGTTGGCTGACCCACAAACCTGCATTAGGGTTGGCATTCTGGATCCACTCAAGCCAGTGGCGAAACTCCCATTGATCCTGTGTGGAGCCAGATCTAAGGCCCTTCAAAATAAATGGGATTATTTTGAATGCCTTCAGTGGGGTTTGGCTCAGACCATAGGGGCCAGATCCTCAGCTGGGGTAAATTGTCATAGCTTCATTAACTTCAGTGTGTCATAACTGAATTAACTTCAATGGAATTATGACAGTTTACACAAGGTGAAGATTTGTCCCCAGAGCAGGAGAAATTCATGGCACTGCATTTGCCTATAATCTGCAAGGAGTAGTTGTAGACAGGCTCCAAATTGTGGAAAAGATTTGGTTCCTCAGACTCACCTGTTAATTTAGGTTACATCCACGCTACAAGCTAGGGCTGTGATTCCCCCTGCTTGAGTACATATACTCGGGCTAACTCTGAGCTAGCATGAGTATAAATAGCAGTGTAGTATGGGTGGCGGCAGTGGAGGCATAGCTGAGCTGAGTCAAGTACATATTCACCAGGTTCAGGCATATTCGTACTCAGCATGGCTCAGCCGTGCCACTGCTGCCATTACCTGTGCTACCACTGCTATTTATATGTGTGCTACCTCTATGAGAGCTGGCATGAGTATGGGTGCATGAACAGGAGAATCACATCCCTAGCTCTTAGTCTAGATGTAGTATTTGGCTGCATGCTTACTTTCAAAATTGCACCCTCAGTTTCCCCAGCTGGAAAATGGGGATGATAATACATCTTCACCTTATCAAGGTGTTGGGGTCAGATAGTCAGCAAATATTTGTAAAGTGCTTTGAAGATGGAAAGTACTAAGTATATTCTTAATTTTTTAGAATTGTTGAGTGCAAAATGGTTGTTGGGTTGGGTGCCTATGAATGCCAGTGTTTCTGGTTCGTGAAGAGACTTTAGTTAAATTGCCCTGTGACAGGATGCTAATGATAACATATCTAATGATAACTATGCAAAACATTGAAAACAACAATTGGAAATCTAAATATATATACTTACATTTAGTTTGCTTGCTTGGTTGGTTGGTTTAGCAAATTGTTTATATTATACTTGACAGTATTTAAATGGGTGCTGAGAAGTCACAGTGACAGAATACATGGTTCTCACTTTAGAAATATTAGAAATGAATATTTGCAGTGGTCTTGAAACTGTATTTCATTTAGTCCACTGCAATCATCACCAGAATGTTAAGGGAACAGAAATAATTACCAGGGCTGCCAGGGGCTGCGTGGGAGGGGAGAGAGGCAGGAATGGGGGGAAGGAGAGAGTTTCTCCCAGTCACCCCAAAATGATGGAGGGGCAACTGGGCCAAGTTTGAGTGAGAGGTGTTGGATCTGGGGCGCAGGTTTGGGGCAGCCATCAATAGTGCGGGGAGTGACTTGCCTGCCCCAGCGGGGCCCACATCCCACCATTACCGCCACTGGCATCATCACACTGGGCCCAAGGCCACCCACCAGGCCGAGAGCCTGGACGTGGGAGTGGAATTGGGAATACCACTCCCACGAGTAGTAGGGCTGGAACTCAGGGAGAGGTGGGACTGGGAGCAGCCCCCTGGTCTCACACAGGGCAGAGCCCCTCCTCCCATCTCCATAGGGAGGGCAGTGATCCTACGGGCCTGGGGCCTCTCTGACCCCTATCCCCTCTCCTCTTCTTAAATTCTTTTGTTTCCATGATAATTTTTTGGAAGGATGGGGAGGGGGGAGGGAGGGGGAAGGCTCTGTTTCAAATTTTGCCTTAGGCCCCCCAAATCCACTGTACAGAGTTGCATAAAACATTTTTGAAGAATTTAACCATGGATATAATGCAAATTATTTTTGATAAATATAGAATCATTCTTTGCTAAGGAACATAAATCTTGTTCAATAAAACATTATGGGTCATATTTTGGCTTGAGAAACACACGTGTATGTGGGAACCACATGTGCGTATTCCAACACACAATTGACCTACATGATTACATTAGAAAGAACAAAGAGAGTCAAAATTATGACCCAGTCCTATAACACTTTTGCTCATTTAAGTATATAATGTGAACATGTGAGTAAGAGCTGCATGATCGGGACCTTTTTATAATATCTTGAGACTATCTGCGTGCTTCAATATTTTAAAATCCATGGATAAATTAACATCTCATGACTTCTGTGTACATCATTTCTTGTTTCATTAGTATGAATTTTAGAGAACAGTCATATTAGCTCTTGAATCTGAGGTCGGACTCTGCTCCTATTGAAGTCAATGGCAAAATTGCAGTGGAGCAGGATTGGGTCTGTAATTAAGTTAATAGGGTTGAGTGCTATTACATTGTTGAATTGGCACTCAATGCCATTAACGTCAACCAACCCAATAAATAATTAAATAAATAAAAACCTTCAGCAGTGACTAATGTACAGCAGTATTAAATGTTGGTTTTAGAATACTTTATGAGGGAGTGATAAAGTAATTGCAAAATTAATCATAAGGGAAAATATTGGAATTTGAAATGTAGTCAGAGGAATCATTACAGTTCATTAGTTTATGTGTAAATACTCATGTTTTCCAGTGGAATTATAAAATACAATTGAAGTGAAATGGCTGTTTTTATTGAAGGCATTTTGCCATTATCATCAGATGGAATTTAATTTGTTTACAGACTCTGTATTGAGCTGATCCACAAGGAAAACCATTAACAGACAAGGGGTTTTAGTTCTCTGTTTGTATAACTGCAGTTTTCATTAAGATGATACAAATGTTCAAGGAAGACACTGATAGAGCTAATAGTTTGCTGGTGCTTTAATGATTTACCAAAAGCATAATGTCAAAGCTTTTGACATAAGTGGCAATTATATAAGGTTGACATAAAAATCATCGGCCAAATTTAGACCTTATGCACTTCTCACATGGATACAGGCAAGGGAGCGCATATGAATGTTGCTCGCAAAGCACTGTTGTTTTGAACACATATTTAGATGAGCCATGGTCTCGTGTACAATCCCTCCCTCATTCAGGTTATTCGTGTTAAGGGCACCAATAATATGCACAAGATGAAGCGTGGCTAAAACAGGAGATATGTTTGCTGAAACAAGCAGACCATGCCTCCTTGGAATGCCCAATCTGCAGAAGTTCTGTGGCTCATGAACTCTGCAGTAATCAAAATATTACAGCTCATCCTGGTTGTATTTTTTTGCTTAAGTGCAACCTTAGGCCTGAATATTGCCCTGGGAAACTACATATGAATTTGGAATCACTGCATACTCAAAACTCCCAGTGACTGAGAGAAGATTGGTGGTAAATAACTGAATTTTGAGTATTTGGTGTTTGGATTGGTTTGTAATAATTCTGATCCTACCAATTATCTGTCTATTATTATTTTTATTACTATTAGTATTATTTTATTATTATTGTTCCTAATTATATGTATAATGGTAGTGCCCAAAAGCTTCATTCAGGATGGACTGGGGTCTCATGCTGAATGCTGTACAAAAACATACAAAGACATGGTCCTTGCCTTGAAACACAATCTAATTGAAAGACAAAATACCACACTAGGAAAGAAAGGGGGATGGAAGATGAGAATAATTGTAATAAGATCATGTTGCTACTTAAGCTGGCTTGTATGTAGCTTGAAAGTTCCAAATAATGTAAATATTTAAAAAATATGTACAACTAACTAATTATCATCAAATCTCTATCGCTGTTGAGTATTTATTTTCAATGACTAATAACTTTAAAAAGACCTTGACGTTCCAACCTGTACAGCACAGCACATAAATGTATAGGATATAAGCCTGTATGTATATAAGTATCCCCTCTTCAAGGAGTATCAATATCTAGTATCTGATTTTGATTTCAGTTATCTACTACATTTTATATTTTACTCAAATCTCTGTGTCATTCGGGTCTGATCCAACTCCCACTGAAGGCCCACTGTGTATCCCACTGACTTCAGTAAGAATTGGATCAGAGTCTTAAAGAATAAATACATAACTTCTGGTAAAGATATGTTTTCATTGATATTTGATAGAAAAGGTGTACTGTTTCACATTATGTACTTTAGAAAGTGGATACATTTCCTCATTGGAAAGCCAAAAATTATTTAATGACTTGAATAAATATGATTGCCAGTGTACATAATGTACCAAGATAGTTACTGGTCAGTATTCTTTTGATCCAGTAATTCCAGTGCTACAAAATAATGTAAATATAACCTGTGCATTGTATTTTACATGACATAAGTCAAAGGATGAACATTCTGGAAATGACTTCAATTTCCAGTTGACCAGATTGATTATATTTTTTGTTACTGTAGCACAACATGGTGATGCATTTACACATTCACCTGTATTGCAAGTGTTCTGACTCATTTAAATAAATGTACATTAAAATTAATATGTTCAGCAGTGAATTTTAACAGTATTATACTGCATTCAGCTATACTAATGCTAAAATACAGCATTGTAATAACCAGTATTGCTGTAATGGTACTTCAGGAAAACAAACTATAGTGGATTTTATATGAAGTTGTGGGGATATGTGGTGAAGATCTTCTTTCTTTAAAGGCCTGATGCAAAGCATGTTTAACTTAATACTTCACCATGGGCTTTAGATCAGGTCTAATTGTGTAGTTATTTGTATATTAGTTACATTTCTGTTTTGCAAGCACAGTAATTTGTGGTGCTGCTGTTGCTGTAAATAGTTAATGTTGTCTATGGAGTGGTTAGCTCTTGACTTCATGTCCCATTAAGGTTGCATTACCAAAGATAAATAGTTATAAGCCAGTAATTAACCATGGATTTTAGAAAAGTCTGCTTAGCTGTTCTATTAAATGTGTTAATTTTTCATGACAGAGGAGTTGGCATGGTTTGATGAAACAGAACCCAGCTTGAAACCCAAGTCTTTATGATCCCTGATTAATTGTTATTACATCACTCACTCCACTTTGCCTTCTGGAAAAGACAAGAGAAACAGGCAGTATACAACTCATTTATTCTTTTGTAACTTTCCCAGCTGATAAAGTTAAAATTAGTTTCATTAGTCATTGTAAACACATGCCCAATAAGTAGTGACATTAAGCTAAAGTCACTGATATATTTATTTTTTTAAATATACAGGCAGCATACAGAGTCATTGCTATGTGGATAGTCAGTCGTGTAAAAGCAGTTGTCCTGCTAAATTTATTTTATCGGGAACATGATTAACCATGGAAAATTTGGTATGGAGGGAAACTATGTCTAGGAACAAAAAGAAATTTTGTCATGAGAACAAAGTATTTTTGTATTGATATGAATTAAATAATACAAAATGCCAGCTTAAATGCTAAGGCAAATTTTAATGACAAAATGTCTGGAGTTAAAGGTTAAGCTAGTTTTCTTTAGTTGATGATCCCATTTCAGATTTAAACTTCTATTCTAATTTGTGCAGTGTTTTGCTGCAGTTATGCATCCTTAAATGTTGCTAAATTGTTCTGTGGTATAGTAAAAACATTTTTCAAATGAGAATGATGTTAGTAAATGTTGTTATCCTAATGTAATTTCACTAATTACTCAATAGTTTTTTCTTTTAGATATGAGAGATCAACCTGATGTAATATAATATTTTTCTTCATCGTTGATTTTTGAAAAAGAGTGACATATTTGTCAGACTTATATAACTTGTGCTTAAACTAAATTATATTGATATGACCAGGCAAAAGGGGTTCTTAAATGTCATGTGATCTCTATACTAAATGTAAAAATAATATATGTTTTAAAAGTTAATTATTTTTACGTGCTGTGTAGCTGAAATGTGGTTCTGTCATTATTTTAAGGCAATGAAAAAAGTATTCTAACTTCTTTAAATCAGCCTGGGTTATTTTTAATCTGTAATGGACCCAAATATATAACATTTCTAAGTCACACGCCACAGCTGCTTTTGGAAGAGATATCTTTATATGGAGGGATAAGATATTTTCCAGTGCTGCTAATCAACATGTCTAGTCATCTGTTAGTGTAGAGGCTTAAGTTGGTCAACGATGTAATGGAAAGTTCTATGACAACATTATTGTCGAATCAAAAACAAATGTTATTTTTACTGCTTTTCTTTGGATCATACTTTACTTGTTTTAAAAACAGGAACCATTATTTTTAATTTTTTTAATTGCATGGGGGAGGGAGAAAAGCTGCTAGCTGGTTACATAAAGTGAACTGGATCATTGTAAGTGTTGAGCTTCTTTTGTAGTCTTGTAGGTTTATGAATCAATCAATCATTATTCTAAATTATGTATTTTGAAAGTAGCATTTTAAAGCAGAAAATCAGCAATAACTGAATAATAATTGGTGCTTTTTATTTATTACAGGTTACTTAGAAGGTTCCCATTACATCTCTCAAGAAGTAAATTGGATCTGAACATTCTTCTGTTTGATAATATGAAACAAAAGGAATAATGCATATGGATTTAAAAGTACTGTATGTATTAGGTAGTTATGGTTTGAGAAGCACTGGAAAAACAGCTCACTCTGTTACTCATCATAGATCTACTAAAAATTGTTTCTGATGCAGCTGAGAAAAATGCAGACCATTAAAAAGGAACAGGCACCTGTTGACACAAGTAGCAATGTGGACAAAATCATGGTACTTAATTCTACTTTACCAGAAGTGTCTGAAGACTTGGCTACAAATGAAGACATAATACTTAATGAAGGAAATAGTGGAAAAAACAAATCTTCATCATGTCGGAGAAAGCGGGAATTCATTCCAGATGAAAAGAAAGATGCTATGTATTGGGAAAAAAGACGAAAAAATAACGAAGCTGCCAAAAGATCTCGTGAAAAACGACGACTGAATGACCTTGTCTTAGAGAACAAACTAATTGCATTAGGAGAGGAGAATGCCACGTTAAAGGCTGAGCTGCTTTCATTGAAGCTAAAGTTCGGTTTAATTAGCTCTGCAGCATATGCCCAAGAGATACAGAAGCTCAGTAATTCAACAGCTGTGTATTTCCAGGACTATCAAACTTCCAAATCAAATATTAACTCATTTGTGGATGAACATGAACCATCTATGGTGGGCAGTAGTTGTATTTCTGTCATCAAACACTCTCCACAAAGCTCTTTATCTGATGTATCTGAAGTATCCTCAGTAGAGCATATTCAAGCAAGTCCTATACAGAACAATTGCAGAAGTCCTGAAAATAAGTTTCAAGTTATAAAGCAGGAGCCTATGGAATTGGAGAACTATGCAAGAGAGTCAAGAGATGATAGAGGCTCCTATGCAGCATCCATGTTTCCAAACTACATAGTAAATACCTTTAATGGGTACTCACATTCCCCTCCTCTGCTGCAAGTTAATAGGTCCTCCAGTAATTCTCCAAGAACTTCAGAAGCTGATGATGTGGTCATAGGAAAGTCATCTGATGGAGAAGATGAGCAGCAGGTCCCTAAAGGTCCAATTCATTCCCCAGTTGAACTTAAAAATGTTCACGCAACAGTTAAAGTTCCAGAGGTGAACTCTTCTGCACTGCCTCACAAGCTTCGAATTAAGGCCAAAGCCATGCAAGTCAAAGTGGAAGCAATGGATAATGACTATGATGCCACACAGAAACTATCATCACCAGTTGACATGACATCTAAAAGACACTTCGAGATTGAAAAGCACAATGCACAAACATTGGTACATTCTTCTCACACTCCTTTCTCTGTTCAAGTGACTAATATCCAAGACTGGTCTCTCAAACCAGAACATTGGCACCCAAAGGAACTCAATGTAAAAATTCAGAGTGGTTGCAAAACTGGAGTTGTTGAAATTAAAGACAATGTCTACAAAGTATCTGAGTCAGAGAACTTGTATTTGAAGCAGGGCATAGCAAACTTATCTGCAGAGGTTGCTTCACTTAAAAGACTTATAACTACACAACAAATCTCTGCTTCAGACTCTGGTTAAGTTACTACTGAATAAAGGCTTATTGTTTTAAAGGATGTCATTTGCAGTAGATCAATATGTTTTGTATTATGCTGAATTTTCACTGGACTTGTGATGTCATTTCACTGTAATGTTCATATAATGTCTGATTGATGGTGTCTTTTTGTGCACAAATTATTATGAAGACTAGGTTGTGTTATGATCACTATGCCTTGTGTATAGTCAAGTAGCCTGTATGGGGGCTGTATATAGTGAACCTTTTCTTTTTCTTGTTGTTGTTGTTCTATTATAAAGTGTGCAAGTTACCAGTTACAATAAAATATTGGTGACAAACACAGAACATCTACTCCAGGTCAATTGATTTCTATAAACATGTAAATATTTTGTTAATTATCAAATAAGAAGTCTTCCAAAATGTATTTCAGTTCACCCATATACTTGAGTTTTACAGCCTAAATAAACCAAATTGAAATTTATGACATACATGCTTGGAAAAAATCCTCGGTCACATTTTTTTCTTACGGCCCTTTTATAAGAGAATAGAAACTGGCTTGATGTATTAAAAGAGATGTAAATATGAAGATCAAGCTTTCTTACCTTACTTATTACAGTAGATATACCAAAATAATAATATTAAGGAAATTTTTCTACTACTGTCTCAAATGAAAGCATATCTGGCTTTCAGTGCCGCTTATTGAGACAGATACTGAGACATTTATCTTGTATAGCTTGATTCTCCTTATAAAATTAAGATTGTGGATCTTCGTAATTTGCAGAATCATGAAGCTGGAGTAATAGGTAAATCCTGCTGCAGCCCCTCTGCCCTTAATCAGTGTTCCAGGCCTGAAATACAGTGGATCTGCATAATTTCCACTGTGTAGGTGTGGGGTAGGCTATCTACAGACAGGCCATGCAAAAGGACTGCATCTCCTGGATGTAGTAGTTCTCTCCATAGCAATATGGTGGAGAATTGTGGCTTGGCTAGGGACATCCGCAGGTTAAAAACCCTTACAAAGCAGACTATGGTATCACCAGTGAAGTTGCAGGGTCCCAGCTGACACCTGGGTTCACATACCAAGGCCCAGAACAGTTATAGGAATGAAATAAGGTTTATACGAGATCCCCAGAAGCTCTAGATCTGGATGAAAAAGAGGGGGGGAAGTTCTAAAACAAATGTAATTTCCATTTTTTGTCAAAAAACATTCTGTTGAAATTTTCTCATCTGCTTTAGTGAGCTGACAACAAATGTCCCTGGATGTTGCATCAAGAGTTTTAAGTGTAAAGAAGACAAAATACAGAGACTCAAATCTTCTGTGCAGTTCAGCTCCCCTTGATCTTTGCACAGGCAACAAGTGTTTCACGCTGTGTTTGGCTGGGCTAGAGTGGGTATTTTCTCTTTGTGAGGAGCCATTAGGGCATGAAGACTTCCTGCTAAATCATACTCCTATCACTTTGGCTGGCCAAATTCTCACATTTTAAAATATTAAATCATTTTTAAAATAGTATCTGTGTTTGGCAGGGTTCTTTTTCTAGACAATTTGCCATCATTTAAAAAAAAATATTAATAAACACCTTATGGTTTCCTGGAGAAAATCACGATTAATTGCCATGATCCATAGTGAGCCCTACTTTGTCAGCATTGATTTTAAAAAACTGGAGTCAGTGATATTAATTTCATACTTCACTAAGAATGATAGGCAGATTTAAATTAGTTGGAGGTGGGGGGAATGTTGGGTGAAGAGGAACATCTGAAGCAACTTTCTATAGCTGTGGAACCTGGGTGAAATCCTGTGCCCACTAAAGTCAATGGCAAAACTCCCACTGACTTCAGTGGAGCCAGGATGTCACACCTTGTCTTTTCTGTGGCTGATGAACCATGGTTGTGTTCTATGTGTGGGCCTTGTTATAGAAGCAACTGGTGATTTTCCACATTTCTTTGCATTCACAAAGCCTGTTAATTGCTGAACTGCAACCATAATGTTCAGAGCTGCTAACAGAAGTATACCATTCTCTTAAATCACCCATTGCTCTTATTTCATGTCCTAATAATGCAATAGACACTATAGTTAGGATTTGTGTACATTTGGCAAGTAATAGAAGGAACACGCTTGAACATTTCTGAAAATGAGTCCAGGATTATCACATAAAACTAAGGGAACTGCAAGTGAATGAGTAGGATTGGAAACACTAGAAGATGATTGCTACTAGCTGTTTGCTTGAAAAACATCTGTAAGAAACCACAGAATTCTTTAAATATTTTAGATATTATTTATCTCTTTGTGTAATAAAATGTGTTCAATGGGATGATTTAAAACGATGAGTAATGACATATGTGTAAGCTGACCTACATCTTTAGCTGTTCCTCTGTTTGGTTATTTTAGCTCTTGTTACTTATAGTTGTCTGTTGTAATGGATAAATACTGCCCTCCTTTCTAGATGGTTATATTTTTACACTATTTTGTATGTTTCTATTTTGTGCAACTACTGTTTGATAGCAATGATTGTTGGGGAGTCTCACTGGAAATCAGCCATAGCACCCGGCTTAGAAACAGGATCTTGTGTTATATGTATTCTCCCATGCATCTTAGCTTTTTGCTTCTTTTAAAAGAAATAATATGTTGTTTGCTAAAATCACTATAAATATTAGTGCATTATACGAGCCTGGTCTATAGGCGTTATCTCATCAGCTCTGAAGGTGATGACAGATTTTTTTTTTCATGTGAGTAATGTAGTGCATCTCACATAAAATTACATTATAAGAGGCAGGGAGGAGGTTGCACATACAGAGCCAGGTTCTCAACCGTAATTCTGTCCCTTTTGCACCAGAATCTGGCCAAAACTGGCCAGCTGAGAACTCTCAACTGATATAAAGCATAGCTGACTTCTACACCAACTTCCCTCCCCCCCCCCACAGGAGCATGTCAGGGGAGGGAGGAGGTTAACTTGGACAGGAGAAGGGCGGAGTGGAACTCCAGTCCCATACAGCAATTTGCAGCTGGCATATGGTCCCTGACAGCCCTAATCCCCCCACATCCCCTTTCCTGCGCTGAGTGTTTCCTGGCACAGGAGAAAATCTGACCTACATTAAAAGAGTTGCAATGGCTGGTCCATTAATCCCCATGTTGGGGTTCTGAGGCCTTGTTTGTGCATAAACACACTTCAACTAAAGCAGTGCAAATCCTTGTATGGATACCCTTATTTCAGTTTGAGTGGCTTATTTGGGTTTGGCTTAAGTTCCAAATCAACTTAAACTAAACTGAATAATCTTGGTTCAAATGGAAATAAGAGTGTCCCACGCAGTCTTTTGCACCGGTTTAACTATATCAACTTAAAATCACGCCATTAGTTGAAACAGTGCAATCCTGTGAGTAGACAAGCCCTGAGTTTGGTTTTGAGCTTGGTCTTACACTCATGACAGAGTAAGAAGGGTGGGGAAGGGAGAGTGCTCTCTAGTGACCTCTGTGATCAACTCAAAGAGCAATATTAATGTATGCTGAAGATGGATCCCTGCTCAGATAAAGGGAAAGAAGGTCACTTTGAGGACAGGGTTTTTAAGGAATAAATGGATTGTTCAAATGTGCAGATAGTACTTTCCAAAAACTGACTCATTTAAAAAAACAAGAATGAATATAGCTGTCCATGGCCAACTTTTATTTCTAGGCAAATAGCTCAGCCAGGTAATATTAGAAATTTGTGTAGCAATACACGACAATTACAGTTTTGTATCCTAAGGTCCTGACAACAATGGAATTCAAGCTGTTAAGCTTTTGAGTCACAACTGAACATGACCACTGAAAAAATAGGATTCATTGATGTACAGTGGTATTTGAAATTCATAAGTGGAAATATACACAGTTGCAGTAATAATGAGTTAAACAGGACATAAACATAAAACAAACTACAGTATAAATATACAGACCTACTGAAACCTCTTATTGAGGGGTGTGGTCATGTGAAGACTTACACTGTTAGTCTATCAGGATATACTGCGTGACATAAAAAGAAAGATAAGGGTTTTTGTATGGCCAAGAGAAATCTTTAAAAAAAAAAAAAGGTGGATAATTGAGGGTTTATGTGGGGGAGGAGAGGGGCTAAGTTTGGAAACAGAACACAGCATGTGTGCTCTTATACACTATCAAATCCAGTGGAAAATATTTGCATCCTAGAAGCTGCAAATCCTTATTTTGGTTGAATTGACATAAACTGATATAGAGTAACTGAAAATACCACAGAAAATTATTTGTATGCTTTAAAATAAGAAAATTTAAGAAAATTCACATTTGAAAACTAGAAACAATAGTATTATCAACAGAAGAATCCTTATTTTACATTGGAACTTAGAAATGCCACACCAGAGGAGACAATCTAGTCCAGTCTCTGATAGTTGTCAGTACCAGATGCTTGTAGAGGATAGTTGTGGAATACCTGCAGAGGATAAGAGTCTTCTTAAACCCATCAGTTAATGGTTGACTGATGCCCAGAAACATCTCTATCTCTCTCTTTCTAAAGTAACTGTAGCTGGACTCATTACCCATATACATATCTAATCCTTTTCTGAATCCTCATAAACTTTTGGCCTCAATGAGGGTTAGGAGTTCCAGCGGTTAATTCTATATTGTGTAAACATGTCGTTTCTTTTATTGGTTCTAAACTTGTTGCCTTTCAGTGTAATTGAACATCCCCTTGTTCTTGAATTAATGGGGAATGCCTGATGTATCTTCTCTATACCATTTATTATTTTAAGTCTGTATCATGTGCCCTCTTACTTGTCTTCTGTGAAAATAAGTGAGTCCACAGGTGTTCTTAAAAACACAGCATGCATCTTCCATTGAACTTATCCTGAATATAAACTTACAATTGTACCTTAGCCTTATAAGGTATTTTTCCTAGTGACCATTGCTGAAAGTGCATTAAAATTCAAAATGCTACAAATCATTTCTACTTGCTGATAAGTGAATATGCATTTGAAAACAGGAAACACCCAATGAACTGAGTAGAACATCTACAGAGAACCCTGTTAAAGTATGGCTTTTATTAACACCATATTGTTTTAAAAATACGTTTACAGTTTATTGCACAACATAAACTTGGTAACCACATGAATACAACAAAACAACTTTCAGGATGAATTGCCAAAGAGTAAATAACACGTGTTCCAGTATAGAATGCCAAGTCCAAAGATAAAAATACTAGGCCAAACCCTGGGTTCCTTACTCAGTGCCAGATTCTGCTATCCTTACTCAATGGAACTATTCATGTGTGGAATAAGCAATTTTATCATTCTGAATAAGAATAGCAGAATCTGGTCCTCATTGTTGACTCATTCCTTACTCAGGCAAACTCCCATAGATCCTCAGAAATGCTAGAGCTAAGTCTTCTCTGATACCAAATTTACAACAGAGTAACTAAATTGATTTCACTAGAGCTACACATCATTTACAATCATGTAAGTGAGAGGAGAAGCAGGCTTGCTATTATTATTTCTTCACTGGAAGCTGTAAAAGGACTGAGTAAAACATGAGCTATAGCTCAGAGTACAAGGTCGTGTGGAGCCACCTTTCCTCCATGCCAAGGAAAGAGAGATTTTTGTCTTTGAGCTCCAAGGTATGGAATACCTGCAGATATTTTTGTCTTTGAGCTCCAAGGTGTGGAATACCTGCAGAGGGTAAGATTCAGATCCAAGGCTTTCCTGTTTTGCTACTACATCATTTATGATTCAGCCAGCTGCCACCTGCATGCCGGTCTCACTCCACACACTAGTATGAAAGGATGGTACTGCCTCCTCCTCACCACTCCCCTTGGGGCACTATGCACCTCCATGAGAGTACAGATGGAGAAATCTGTGTGATGCTCTGCACACAAGGGCTGCAATTCTGCCAGGATTTTATATAGGTCATGCAAGAGACGTAAAGGCCTCTTGCACCCTTCCCTTCCTTCACTGCACTCCACTAAAGGAACAGGCAGACTACGGCCCTGGTTAAGGGACTAAAGATAAATGGGGCTAATCAGGGGGAATCCTTAAGCAACTTCAGTGTTAATGAGGACATCAACTGGCCATCTAGTAGACACACAGGGTATGTCTACAGTGTTCACCAGTGTCCTGGCTTATGCACATTGATGGGCACATGCTATCCAAGCCTGCCTCCAAAGGTCTACACTGGAGAATCGAACATGCCCGTGCCTATGTATCCTTGTACGCACCAGTGCTGCAGTTACATATGATTGACACTAGTTGACATATGTTTCTGGGTGTTTATCCCAGGGTTCTTTAGCACCTCACGAGCTTGAGCTGCTCAAGAAATTGGTTCATGGTGTGTTGTGGAAGATCAGACTTAGCTGAGGCACAGCTGTCTCTGCATTCTCCTTGCTTCCCTTCCAGACAGGGGACCACGGATCTGTCAGTGTTGGATGAAGTGTTTATGTAGACCTTTTGTGAGATTCTGGATGACATTTCAGCATTTTTTTCTGAACTGCAGAAGGTGGCATTGGGACTCTGAGTTTCAGAGTGGTTTCATACATGGCAGCCTGGAAAGCCATGAGGTTTGCAGCAATCACTGAGGCTTCCCCATAGATAGCCTGGCACCTCTGGTACAGGACAACTAGCACAGCATGGTGGAACCATATAGACAGGCAGACCTGGGATGGCCAGCAGTGGCTCCAGAGCTTCCTCATGAGGAAGTACCTTTATGGAGCTGTGTGAGGAGTTTGCCTGATCATCCAGTGCCAGGACACTGATGACAAATGAGGGAGTCCATACCTGTCCAAGAGTGAGTTGCAAGTGCCTCTGGAAGCTGACTACCCCAGATGGCTACAGATCCAAGGCTTTCCAATTTGGTGTTGGCAAGTCAACTGTTGGTGCTGTGGTGGTGGAGGTTTGTGAGGTGATCATTACAGTGGCTTACACATATGACACCCACTAGCCCATCTGGATGTGTGGATTGATTCTGGGCTTCCATCTCTGCAGCCTGTTCCTGGGACACCAGCCCCTGCTCTGGCTTGGTCTCCTACTGTGCTGTTGCTGTCCCTTCTCTAACTGGTTTGAATATGTGACTGTGTTCAGAACTATGTCATGGAGAACAGCAGGCTATAGTCTTGGGGCAGTGGTAAGCACTTGGTCAAACTCATTGTAGAAGGGGCGTGTAGATGGGAAGTTGCCAAACCTGCTGTTGCCATCCTAAGCCTTGTGGTAGAAGGTCTTTAGGTGCTTGATGCACTCCCTGAACTGCACACCAGTATGGTTGATGCCCACTCTTCAAGATGGTTTCATATAAGTGGATATTTTGGGTGCTTTTCCCAAAATCATTATCTCTGCTGTACTCACACAGGAGATAAGCCAGCACTCTGGAGTGCTCCTCCAGCCAGTTGGCAGCACGGTGAATGGTGAGCATCTTGCTGTTTGGAAGAGTTGGGCTGAACTCCACAGAAACTGAAGCCACCTGGAAATGAAAGGTTAAATGACACGTAAGTGTATGTAAACTAGCAGGTAATTTCTGATGTACAGAGGGTGAGAGGGAAGTAAGTTGGTAGAAAGTCTGGAAGATACAGCAGGGGGTAGCCACACAGAAAGCTAAATCTTAGCCTGTGTGAATGTAGAAACTGAGCCAGCATGTGGTTGAGCTCTTTGACTAGCTCAGGGATCCGCTGGGATGTCACTGCCCCCTGGATTCAAATGCCCTTGCCTGGGGCCTCCACCTGCATGGCCAGCAGCAGTGTAAGGCGGTGCAGGAAGAGCAGCAGCAGCAGATGCCACCCCCCCAGGGTAATGGGGAGCCAGGGTGCCATGAGAGGATGGACTGCAGAGAGAGGGGGAGGTTGCCAGGAGTAATCAGGGCTCTGGTGCTGCGGCTTCATTGCGGGGTTGGTCCCCTGACCACAGTAGGTGCTGCTGCATGGCTTGGTGCTTCCCTGGTGGATCCCAGGCTCCAATGCCCAGCTCTGGAGAAACATCTTAATCCCGGAAGGAAGGAAGTACTGCCTGGCAGCCTGGCCACCTTCTCAACAGAGATCAGCTCAGTCCTTCTGTATCTAGTCCTGCCCACTCCTCTGTGGATGGTCTGGGGAGAGAGACAGGAAAGAGGGTCAGAAACCAGGGGGGTTGAGGATCAAGGGAACCAGGGGAAGTGGGGGTTGGAGACTGAGGGAGCTTGGGGTCAGTGATTGGAGGAGCTGGGAGCAGAAGAGGGTTGGGAGGGGTCAAGGACCATGGGACCTACAAATGTTAAAGAGGGCAGAGAACAGGGGACCTGGGAGATGAAAGGGGCAAAGACCCAGCCCTGCTCTTTCGAGGAGCTCCACACTGGGGAGAAGGGGGGTTTGTGGGGTTGAGGGGAGTCAGAATGGAAGAGGCTACAGAGATGGGGGGCAGGGGCAGGGGCAGGATTAAGAAAGGCAGAAGTGGTATTATACATGGGTAGCAAGAATGGAGCAGGGGGTGTTGGATGAATGCAGAAGGCTGTGTGGAGTCAGGGGTAGGGCCAGGGGCAAAAGATAGACAGGGTTGTAAGGGGTAGTCCTGAGCAGAAGGTGTGCTGTGGTGGGTGCAGAAAGGGGAATTATGAGTGGGGGAGGGGGCAGGCAGGGGACAGGTAAGGGCATAGGGGAGAAGGCAGTCTTGCTGCATCTGGACTCGGCTCAGCTCAGCAGTGCAGAGGATGCCAGCACAAATGCCACACAAGGGATACCCTGGCACCTTGCTCTGCACCGACTCCAGAAATGGAACCCTATCATCACTCTGTGGTAGAATTGCAGCGAGCCCAAGCAAAGCCACTCACAAAGGCAGCACCATCCAGGCTGGAGCTAGCTCCAAACTAGCCAGAGATCCCCTGCCCTGCCGGAATTTGCTGTTCCCACATATCCTGCCGGAGTGTGACTGCAGCTGTGCTGGTGGGCTCGGCTGTGCTGCTGAGTGGAGTGAGAAGCAGTCAGGCGATGTCTGCTAGAGACTGAGCAGTGTGACAGTGAATCTTTACTAAAATGAGCTCAGCAGTCAGCACTTTGGTCATTGCTCAGCCACCAGAACCTCTAATTATCACTCCTTACTGTGCCATTGAGCCACAGGCAGAGGGAAGTGTTGAAATGGCACTGGAGGACTATCTAGACATCGGCACAGGTACCTGCACTTTTTCTCCACATGCTGCAAAGTAGGCAGGTAAGGGCATGGCTCCCAGATAGCACACGCTTTGTCCCAGGCACATCAGCATGAGTTCAACATGCTTATATACACATATGTAAGGGCTTCGAGTGTGGATAGGGGTGTGTGGATGGGTAGTTAGGCACTAATACTCAGCACAACATGGAGCAAGCTGCAGCGTAGACATACTCACACTCAGAAACCATGGTCAAATTTTCAGAAAGAAGCCCATGTGAAAAAATGCATGTGCTTACCTTTGCATGCACAGTTGCTTTTCTATATTAATCAAATACTTGGGTGTGCTGATGGCTAATTAGGCATCTAAATAAACATTTCTAAATACGTGCATGCAGTCTTAGTTGCTGTGTGTGCTAATTTAGGCACACAATGATGTGTGCATTTTTGAGAGTGGACCTTGAACCTCTGTCTCTAACTGTTTGGTCCCCTAAAAACTGTCCTCAATCTAGTATACAAATATACTTATAGTCTCATTTTCAGAGATGCTAAGCATGACAACTCCCATTGATTTCCATGGGAGCTGTATTCAGTGCCTCTGAAAATGGCTATTAATGGCCTACATAAAAATCTGACTGAAAACACCTCAGCATACTGTATCATAAAATAACTGAAAATGTGATAAAATACCTTGAGAGCCATCGCAGCAGAACAGAGCATGCACAGTTCTGGGCACTTTGTTACCAGAAAGATGCTGATAAACTAGAAGTTCAGATGACAGCAACAAAAATAAACTAGGAGCTGGAGAGTTGACTCATGAATGAATAAAAATTAAAAGAGCTAAATATAGATTGCTTGACTAAGACAATTAAAGGGAATATGATAATCATCTATAAATATTTGAGGGCTGTAAGGAGGGAAGGGAATTACTGAGCATGGTAAAATGGAGTGTAACTGGGAATAACGTGACAAATTTAAAAAGAAAATATTAAGGCTAAATATCAGTGACGATTTCTAATGGTGAAAGGTATAAGATGTGGGGAATAGACTTCCAAGAGAAGTGACCATGACTTTACCGTGCTAAAGAGCATGTTGACTGTCATAGAAAAGAGTAAAAGATTCTCTCTCAAGAGTGACTCCTCATTAATCCACCTCAATTTCCAGACAACACCCCAACTAAAAAACTTTATTGTAAGTCATATCAAAATATTGAGAGATGTCAAAGAACATATGATTTAAAAAAAAATCAGTCCACTATGCCTATTGTAAGAGTGACACCAACATGTTACCCATAGGTTGATGTGAGCTTGTCTACATGGATTGTTATTGCGTGGCTAGCCAGTGTGTAAATCTACAGTGCACCAGCTAGCCATGCAATAATGTCCCGTGTGGACATTGCTACAGCACAATGAAAGTTCCATAGTGTGCTTTGATGTACTGTTGTTTGAAACAGCTGTTCGAACCAGCAATACATCAAATCACACTACCAAACTGCTATTCTTAACTTTCTAAGGGCTGGTCCACACTACCCGCCTAATTCGGCGGGTAGAGATCGATCTTCTGGGATCGATTTATCGCGTCTCATCTGGATGCGATAGATCGATCCCAGAAGCGCTCCCCCGTCGACTGTGGAACTCCTGCTCACCGAGAGGAGGAAGCGCTGTCGACGGGGGAGCCTGCCTGCGCCGCGTGGACCCGAAGTAAGTACTTCTAGTTCGATATAGGAAACGTCGACTTCAGCTACGCTATTCTCGTAGCTGAAGTTGCGTTTCCTATATCGATCCCCCGCCCCAGTGTGGACCAGCCCTAAGAGTCTTATTTAGAACTTTCTATGTCTATATCTGCTTTCCTGGTATGCTGGCTTTTGAAACAGGTACAGTGGCCTCATCAGGTATGGCAAAAATGTAAGTGACAGATGACATCCTGAGGGAACAAAACCCCTATTCATGTCGTAAGTTCCTAAAAGGCCACTTTATTTTGCTAGAAAGCTCTCATCTTTTTAACAAACGGTTGATAATGAATCTGAATCTTCACTGCCATAAAAAAATCACACCCTCCTTACAGTTCTCAGAATCTTATGATCTTTCTCATATAAATGGGCTAAACAGTTAAGTAGCCTGTCAGACTATCAAAAAAACAAACAAACAAACAAAAAACTCCAAATCAGCTGGCTTTCAAGTTTGCTGTTATATGTAGGATATGAAACAATAAAGTCTAGCAGTGAGGAAACTCCCAGAGCCTCCAGTACCCATTTTATAAAGAAACTATCCCAATCTGATTAACGTATGTTGGTTAGCTAACTCACACTTCTCATGTTTTTACACTTTATTTTCAAAAGTCCACAGGGGTTGTCAATGCTTACTGTTCTTAAGTAACTCAAATATAGATCGCCCCTTTGCATTGAAAAACCCGTGGCATGAGCTTCCCTAGGAAAAATAACCTCCTGTCCTCCTCCCACATCTGCCCAGATCTCAGGGGACCTTTCAGAGACAGAGGACCATCCATGATGTGGTCTTCTGCCCCTACTCTGGCTCCTAAAGGTGTGATTGTAATGAAGTCGTGTTGTCAGCACCTCCTTCTACCATTAGCTGCCTGTGGAACCTCAAACAAGGGTTGGGTTTGGTCCTTAGTGGGGAAAGGCAGTGTACACAGATTAATGTAATTTGTGGGCAGATTTATTGCTGGCATCCAGGATTATTAACGCATGTTTCCCAAAAATCTAATCCAAACCTTGTTCTTCCTTCTCCCTGTTCTCACATACAGATCATGGACACCCTCTCTCAGGATGACAGAACAAGGAGTAATGGTCTCAAGTTGCAGTGGGGGAGGTTTAGGTTGGATATTAGGAAAAACTTTTTCACTAGGAGGGTGCTGAAGCACTGGAATGGGTTACCTAGGGAGGTGGTGGAATCTCCTTCCTTCGAGGTTTTTAAGGTCAGGTTTGACAAAACCCTGGCCGGGATGATTTAGTTGGGGATTGGTCCTGCTTTGAGCAGGGGGTTGGACTAGATGACCTCCTGAGGTCCCTTCCAACCCTGATATTCTATGATTCTATGATTCATTTAATGTGGCCTTCCACTATGAGTTCAGCATGTTCTATTTTCAGTGCATCCCTGTTAGTTTAGATCCCAGATGTTTAAACTTTCCCTAAGCAGCTGAAGTTATCTGCTAAAATAAGGAAATTGCAGGGTCATTATTTTAGTCCCATGAACAACCATATCCCAAACTCTCTGAAACCCCAAAGCAACCAAGGCCATTGCTGATGGCTGCAGTGTCACCGGTCAAGATTATTTGAACTGAAAACGGTCTTGACCAATGAGGCTGCAACCATCAGTATCTTGTTTTAATGTACTGTATCCTCTTTGGTATCATAGAGAGATAGGAAATATGTCTTCTTAGGAAAGGTTTTTGCAAATATTCCAGAATAAATCAGCAAACCTAATTGAAAATGCACAGAAAAAAAATCAAAATTAGTCAGTTGAGCCTAAAGAAACCTGATCCTCTAAACAGTGTAATACTATACTCCAGAATTTGGCCTTTGATGTATATTTTGAGTATTATGATATGTTCTGCTTGCATGGTATGATTCTTTCTTTCTTTCTTTCTTTCACTACATTTGTAGTATAGCATTATAAACACTACAGGCCCAATTCTGCTCTCTTACACTGATGTAAATCTCCTGAAGACATAGGAGCTACTTCAGATTTACACCAGTGCAAGAGAGCAGAATCTGGTCCTTATCAAAGATCTGATTTGAGTATGACAATATTTTTTGGCTACACTATTGTAATGTACGTGCTGGGGCTAGCAATGGGGAGGGTATAAAAAGGAAAAGCAACAGCAGTTAGTGAATTCTTGTTCACTCTGCAGTTTTGATAGCTCAGCCAATCTTTATTGTTTATTATACTCTTCTCCTCTCTCTTTACAGGATGTTCTGTGATAACTGCTTTCTGGTACAATGTCAATTCATCTACAGTCTCAGCTACATTGAATACCTTCCTTCATTGTCACTACAAATGCTTGGCTCCCAAATATGTGGTAATTATTCTTCCTGCATGGAGAAAAATAGGTCTTGAAAAACTTTTTTCTTGTGATTTGGACAGTTGCAAAACAGGAAGCAAACTATGCTCCTTAGATGTAGACAAATATTGGGATACAAGACAATCCACTTTTTTCAAAAAATGCACATGAGCACATTTTTATCCACCCTTCCCTAATATCCCAGAGTCAGCCCCTACATACGGTACTAAAACACCCACAATGTGGTTGCTTGCATGTGGTGAGCAGTGGTTTTCCTGAACAACAGCAGACTCTCACAACTGAATTTCAATGAGGACCATTCACTGTCAGTATACAGAGTGGTTATTAAAGTGTTTGGGTAAAGGAAAAATGAAACAAAATTGCAGATGCTAGTAATTACTATTTAAAAGCCATGATGACTAAGGGATGGACTGTTTGCGTCTCAGTAAAGAGAATACAAAGTGTTAGATGTGAGAAGAGGGACAGGTTACTGGAATATGAAGTGTTTTTCTTGGAAATGATACAGTGTACATGTTTGCCTATCTGTCTATTTATAACATGAAACATGACCGAAGCAAGTTTTTCTTGTTGAACATGGGAAGTGTCATCTGGACTGTGAATATATATATATAACTGTAAAATGTGCTTAAAAGCAGCTATTTAACATTTAAGATGATGGTAATTAAATATGAATGAAAGATCCAAACACTTTTTTTAAGACTTGTAAAGAATCTTTAGGAAATCCTAATGATTATCTTAGTTAATAAATATGCATTTACATAATGTTTTTTATGCACTGGATGTAAAATGTTTTATAGATGAGCCAATGGATAATGCTTGAAGTGTATTTCCCTAGCACTGCAAGCTATTTTGTCCCAGCAAAGTACACAACACATTCACTGTTTAAAACTTTCAGCAGTTTTATGCCCTAATACAGCAGCTCTCAAACTGTGGGTCAGGACCCCAAAGTGGATCGCAACCCCAGCCAGGACCAGCATTAGACTTGTTGGGACCCAGGACTGAAACTGAAGCCCAAGCTCCACCCCCATCCATGGCAGTGGGACTCGGGTTGCAGTCCCTCTCCCCCCACCCAGGGTGGTGGAGCTCGGGCTCCACCTCCGTCCCCCCTGTCCTTTGGTCATATAGTAATTTTGTTATCAGAAGGGGGTCGTGGTGCAATGAAATTTGAGAACCCTTGCCCAAACACATTTCTATAGCATTCACTAGAGAAATGGGAGCTCCTCGTTCTTGTGTTTGACCACTTTACTACTCAAAGGTTATGGGAACTAACATTAAAATGGGGGTAAAGAGCAACAGAATACAGAGTGAAATCAAAAGAATTTCTCTCAGTGTAGAGATTAACTATAGCATAAGGCTGACAATTAAGTAAATATAAAGTCATAGAAAAAAAATTCTAAACTGGAGAAAAAGGCTCCTTTACATATGAATTATTAGATACCAGTTTTAATTCTCACAAGAACTTTGTTATAAACTTCTGTATGCAACATTTGGAGCTGATCCTGTCTAGCAGAAATCATAACCATATGCAGCATGAGAGAAGAATTTAGCTTTGTATGACGAATGTCACTTGAAAACAGGCTTTGCTTTTAATTTAGAACATTGTAAACACATCAGGAGAAACTGGTTTTGATCATCTGCCAAATATTGCACAAATATTTAAACTAATAAATAACCTTCTAAAACAGGAAGTGTACTGTATATTTTATGTGTTCCCACAATCTTTAAGAGAAAGTCTCATTCCTTATGCTTCACAGATGTTTCTGGAAGAGAAGGAAATTAGATAGAACAGCATATATTATTATCAAGAAGCATTTTAATCATAATGTAAATATTCAGGTATCACCAAATGTATGTAATAAAATAAGGTCGTATTTCACTAGAGGGTTTGGCTCACTCATTTATCCATTAGAAACCCAAGATTAAATTTTAAGCCTGAATGCAGGTGGATAAAAATCAATGATTTTTTTAAAAAAAATAAAAAAAATTGGATTTTTTTGATAAAATGCTTTTTGAGGAAAAAAACTATCTAAAGATATCTTTGAGCTATAATGTATCTTAAATAAAACTCTCTCAACATGGAATAGGGATTATAAATTCTAATTCTATAGTATGAGACAATATATTCATGTAATGTTTAAGAAAAGTTTTGTAGATGAGTTCCAATAGTTCATGGATTAGGGACCCAATTTTATGGGGTTCCAGGGGCTTCTGGATGGATTATTTAAATTAATCTTTCTATCTACCCAATGGGACTCAGTGCTCAGTCTAGAAGATACCATCAGAGATGCTTAGTTTTGCAGTTCTCAAACTGTGGATTTGTGTCTCCAGAGATAACATGCTTGTTCACAGCAAAAATGTTTTTTTTTTAAATAAATAAATAATATATAGAGGTGAGAAATAATAGACCTCAACCCTATTGTCCCTCCGCAAATTTGTGTACACAGAGTCAATCCCTTACCTCTCTCTAAAAGTGCAAAGTTTCAAAAAGTTCAATGAATAGAAGATTGTTGGGGGCAGAACAGATCTGGACAAGGAGAAGTCTGGAGATAAATGTGAGAAGGGCGGGACAGGCAGTAGAAACAAAAGTGAAACTGTTTAAGCAGCATGTTCCAAAAGTCTGAGGTCTTTCTGAGTGTAGCCTTCGTTGATTTGAGATCCACCATACCATTCTCTCACTAGAAGGGAAAACCTATAATGGCAGCAGGCCATAAAAGAGACCCAGTTTGGGAATAAGAACCATTCAAGAAATATATGTTTGCTGATGATGTTTTAAAGAAAGTCACACCAGTGAACTGGTGGAAGTCACTTAAGCACTTGGATTCGGAGACTGTTGAAGTGATAATCTCACTTTTAACAGAAGTAGCTTCTTCTGCTAGTGTAGAAAGAATATTTTCTTCCTTTGGACTAATTCATTCCAAATTGAGAAATCATTTGGGACCTGAAAAAGTAGGAAAGCTTGTTTTTCTTTTGCAGATTATGAACAAACAGGAAAATGAAGGTGAAGACAAGTGAGTTAGCTGCAGAAGCCAATATTTTAAGTTTCTCATGTTGACCTGGCTGACATAGTCGATTTAATTTTTAAAAAAAATATTTCATTTAACTATTTTAGTTAAAAACAATTTTAACAAAAACAAACATGATTTTAAAAATCTTGAATATTTAACTACATTCAAAAATTCATATGCTTGTTTTGTTAAAATATTATATGTTTGCTGTTGAAGAAAAAAAATCCAGAATACATAACATTGTTGTTTTAGTTAAATAAAACAATTTTAATATCTGTCTGGTGATATTCTCCTCCTAATACAGCATGGCAAGAAAATCCTCCAAATATTAATGATAGTTCACCTCCCAATATCTGCTTCAATTACTTTTGGTAAATGAAATAACCAAACAATCATTCATTTTCTGATATAACTGTAAAACTAATCTGAAAAGTTTTCAAAATAAATCATTTAAAAAATGTATAGAGTGTACCTTCTAAAAATGAAACCTACATCTATCTCTGAGTTGTGAAGAATATGTATTAAGGTTATAACAACCAACAAGAATGCACTTTTATGTAGAAATCCATGATTAAATCGAGTCTTCCTGATTAGTGATTTAAATCAAATCCACCCTGCCTGAATGTATTAAAAATAATGTATATCTTAAAATAGTCATAGACCAAGGGCCCTATCATCTGGTCATGTACATTATGGATATGAATTTGATAGTTTTAAGAGAGATCTATAAGGTGGAAAAGCTGAATAGCCTGACAGTGTTTTTTAAAACAGATAACTGAACCACAGTTGTAATAATATGGGAATTATCTCATATTCTTAAACTGGGATGGACGTTCAGTTAAAAAATATTTTTTTCCATTTTTTGACTAAACATATGAGATTTTCTGAGCTCATTCCTTTTCTGTTTTGATAGGAGTCTATCTTTGCCAAATAGTTGAGATTTCATAGAATGAGTCATAGAAATTAGGTTTTTTCCCCTGATAGTCAACTTAAACTGATGTTTTCTTAATTTTGCCCCATTATGGCTAGTTATGCCTCCTTAAACCATCCTTAACAATTCCTCCCCCTTCTTGGTGTAAACCATGTACACTTACGTATGTTTGTTTATGTACATGCGTATGTGTGTGTGTATATCTCAACTCCTCTGTCACTTCCTAAGCCATTATTTAGCTATACATATTTTAGTCATTTTTCATCAGTTATTCGCTCCAGTTGAGTCATAATTTTTGTTACTCTTCCCTCCAGTTGGAATATGTATGTGGTGAAATCCTACCCCTATTAAAGTCAATGACAAAACTCCTATTGACTTCAGTGAAGTCAGGGTTCAGCCATGGTATTGAAATGCCTAGAACTGAATACAACTGTCAAGGGCCAAATTCAGCCCTTTCATTTATGACCATGGAGTGCTCCAGATTCAGAGGAAGCAATGTCAGAGAAGGTCAGCACACTCTTTATACCACTGAGGAGGTGATGACTTACTGGTAGATGGATCCACCAGCCATTTCTTTTCTCCATGGAAGGAAGGAGGGGGGAAAGTAAGGGCACCTTCTGCCAAGGTGTGAGTATTGTATTGCATGTTCATGTCAAATTTGCTGGCCACTATGACCCTTAGGACTCTGTCAGCATCATTGTCTTCAAGTTTTTCTGTCCCATTCAACATCTGTGTTTCAGATTATTGTCCCTTAGATGTATTATTATATGTTTTTCCCAGATGAATTTAAATTTATTTTCATTCATACTTCTCACTCCCTTTGTATAATTTTCCTTCCCACTTTGTGTTGCAACATCTGACACAATTTGATATTATCTTTAAATATAATTTATTATGGGATCAATTAACCCCTTGAATAACTACCTTGTTGGAGTTGGAATGGAGGGGAATTTGGCTCTTACTGCATACTACCTTTTAAGAGAAATTAGGGCCTGGTTCAAATTCCATTGAAGCCAATGGAAGTCTTCAATTGACTTCAATGGGCTTTGGATAAGGCCCTTAATAAAAAGTTTAAAATATGGCTAAACATAATACTTTCAGTGGTATACTACGAATGCAATCTGTTTAAGAAAATAAAATAGGATTGAACATCTTCAGGGTTTTTTTTTATGTTTTGTTTGATTTTTTTGCCATTTAAAACATTACAGGAGCTAACTGGTTTCTAATTTTAAAAATGTTTGCCTACATTTTCAAAGGGACTAGTGATTTTGGGTGACTGTTTTTGGTTGCCCAATTTGAGACAACTTGCATGGGCCTGGTTTTCAGAGAATAGGTAATCAGTATTTTCTGAAAATCAGGCTTCTTTTAGGTGTCATTTGGGTACTCAAAAATGAAGGCATCAAAAATTTAGGCCATGGTGACTATTTTTGTCTACTTCTAGTAATTTATTTTTTAAAAATATTACTTAATCTAACAGATTAAGAAGGAAGAAAAGGTTCACAGAAGTCCAGCCAAAAAATACAGGGAAAATTAAGGAAACGGATTTTCTAAAGAAATGGAGTGAAATTCTGGCTCCATTGAAGTCAATTGGAGTTTTGTTATTGATTTTAATGGGCCAGGCTTTCACCTAGGATATTTATAGGGAGACATAATAAATATTTCCAGGGAATAATGTATGTAAAAGAGAAATTTACACTGAACACCATCCGTTTTTTTAAATAAAAGGAGAAGTAGGATTAAGTGAAAGTAAAAATGCAATTTGGATATTTGGAACATTGTAATGGTAAGAATAAGCAGTTTATCTGTTGAGGTAGTTGTAACAAGCTTAAAGACATTGAAGTTAAGACTAGATATGCCTACTTGAAAGTATAGTGTAGATTTCTTTCTACTTTGACATGGGGAATTGGGCTGGATGAACAAAAAGGACTGTTTTAACCCCATATGTGGTGCTCTCTGATAAATAATTTAATCCCAATAGTTTGAGTTTATTTACACATGTACATAACTTCCTTGTTTTGATTTACTTTAATTAAACTTAATATCCAAAATTAATCAGTAGTTTTACTTTGAATGATGATCTATGCTAAAGTATGAACTTCCAGTTAAACAAAAGTTGAATATAGATTTTCTGACTTGTCAGTCTGAGAAGCAGATTTTTGCCACAATTGCATTATCTTTTTCATCTACTTCTTATTGAAATAGTAACATTCTTTTGGAAAACTCTAGAAACTTATGAGTGAATAGGAGAAAATGATCTAGTTGCATTACAGCACAATCAGAACTCTGGCAAAAAAAAAAAAAAATTCAGGCATAAGTGGGGAATAGAATGAAAACATGGAAGGAAGCCATTTAAGGGGAAAAAATGAACTATGAAAGCATGTCATTTTGCTCGTACAATTTATCATGAAGAGGAAAAAAAATCCATCTCTACGACAGAGGTTAAAGTTTAAATTAACAAAAATGTACTTTTCAGCATTTTTGGTGGTTAATGTAAGGAAAAACTATGGGACTTGTCATTCCTTCTGGTATTTCTCTGGGAAGGGATGAAAGGAATAACACCTCTTTTGTACTGAAGTCTTTCAGTGGTGGTGGAGTTGTTGAGACAATGTGGCATATTTTGACCCTATGGAAGCCCCTTTGCATACGATTTAACAGAGCGAGGTTTCTGCAGGGTTTTGTAGAGATTTAGGCCTGGTCTACACGTCCTGTGTAACATAATTAGATTGATCTAACTCGCATTGTAGACACAGGTAGTGGAGAGGTGGATTTACTACAGCAACAGAAAACCCCCGTCCATTGCTATAGCAAGTGCTACAGTGATATAGCTGCAGCAGTACTTATAGTTTAGACCAGGGGGTCTCAAACACGCGGCCCGCGGAGCTTTTCCCTGCGGCACGCCAAGCTCCCTGCGCCCCCCCCCAGTTACTTCCTGTCACCGCCAAACTCTCCTCCCCCCTCCCCCCCCCAAGTTATTTTATGTGGCAGCTAAGCTAGGGTTACCATACGTCCGGTTTTTCCCGGACATGTCCGGCTTTTTGGTAATCAAACCCCCATCCGGGGGGAATTGCCAAAAAGCTGAACGTGTCTGGGAAAAATACCGCCGGCCGGGCACTTCCCCTCCCGTGGCTGCTGTGCTCCCTACCTTGACTCTTCTGCTCTGTTTAAAGCCGAGCTGCCCGAGCGCTACCGGCTTC
>NW_020664464.1:25667008-25708389 GCF_002925995.2 Terrapene triunguis | reverse complement strand
GCCCTAGTCCTGAGCCTCTCCAATGCCCCGAGCCTCTCCAATGCCCCAAACCCCTCATCCCCAGCCCCACAGCCCTCATCCCTGCACCCCCTCCTATTCCCAAACTCCATCCCAGAGCATGCACCCCCACCCCCTGCCCCATCCAAACTCCCTCCCAGAGCCTTAGGCAGGTGGGGGCAGAGTTTGGGGGGGGCAGGTTCTGGGCACCACCAAAATTTCTACAAACCTGCCACCCCTGGAAGAGGCAGAGCAGGGGTGGAGTGATGGTGCAGCCCAGTGCAGTGGCGGGGCTTTACTGAGTGTATATATTTTATTAAAACCGCTTGGAGGAGGAGGTGGAGAAGAGATGGGGCAGGGGCGGGGCCTCATGGAAGGGGTGGGGTGGGGGCGGGGCCAGGGGCAGCAAGAGGGGTGTCAGTGATGTGGCCCTCGGGCCAATGCACTAGTCCTCATGTGGCCCTTGTGGTCATTTGAGTTTGAGACCCCTGGTTTAGACATACTGATAGTTGGGTAGAGAGGGAGAGAAATGTCTCTTAGAAATCCTGAGGGATTTCACAAGACATTTAATACATTAAATTATGGGACCATCAAAACTCTGGCAAAGAGAGTTTGGACAAGTCCAAATGGAGAGGCCTGGAGCAGTTGTGCTACCATGGGACATGTGGGGACATATGTGGGAGGACTGCAGGGAATCTGGATTAAGATGCTCTGGCCTTCATAGAATGCCCATCAGCCGCAAATTAGGAAGATTTCCTCTCTCCTCCCCCCCTGCCCAAACTCTATGATGTGAACAAAGTTATGCTACTTCAAAGCTATATGTTTTTTTCACCAAACTTTGGGCCTTTCATAGGTTTTTCTATGGAGGGATGTGACCTCAATTTATATCATCTACAGAATCTGAGTTGACTCTAATAGATCATACAGTACATTTCATCCTAATTTTCCAAATCCTGTGTGGTCATAAGAAGGGGTGTAACTTTAGAAAAGGTGAGTTTTCATTCAATGAGAAATTAGTGCCATGCACGTACTCAGGAGCTATAGACAGACAGCTAGATACAGTCTGTTTTATCCACACTATGTGCACAAGTCTTCTTCATCTTGAATGGTGATTGTAAACATAGCAGCAAAGCTTCACACAGGTAATTGCGCTTACAAAACCCAAGCTACAACAGTGCTGCATCTAGCACCATTTTTATTTAGAAAACTGTCTTACCCCATGTTCTGCTTTCAACACTTTGGTCCCTACATAGTGGCCTGGAAATTCACCAGCCTAAATAAACTGTTAAACAAAATTCTTTAAAAAGAATGTTAACATTTTAAAGTTAAGCACTCAAAAATAAGGAAATGTCAGAATTAAGTTTTCTTATGCAACCTTAATTCAGCCCCCTTCTGTATATGCATTATCACAGCCTTTTTAACTATATGATATCACACTAGCTTTTTTCCCACAGGACCCCTGTCTCATTCAATGAATGAGTAGTTATTCATTATTTCTTTTCCCCTCCTCATTCAGTGATTAGCCCTAGAGTGTGTCCCTCCTGTTCTGCTCCTATTCATACTCCCACTCAACCAGCTCTTGACCGCTTCCCTCTCTACTCCTATCCACGCGCCGTTCACCCTGGCTCCTGCTCCCCACCACCCTCCTTGCCCTTTTATTGCTCAACCTTTTACATCCAAATCAGGCTGCTTCCTCCTCCTCACTTAATTGGTTTTAAGAGAGAGCTGGACAAATTTATGAGTGGGATTATATGAACTGCTTGGGATGGTGGGGGTCAAGGCTTGGCAGCCCTGTGGGTTCCTTCTCGTTCAAGTCTGATATTCTTAAAAAAATCTCATGCTTCAAGGCTTTAGCTGGTCACCTGCAAGGGTCAGGAAGGGATTTCCCCCACCCGCAATGCATTCTGTTTTTTTTCTCCTTCCCTCTGAACCATCAGGGATGACCATGGCTGGAGATTGGATACTGGATGGGGTGAGTCAGGACACAGAGCATTCTCTTTCTAAGGTGTTTGACTGGCTGGTTCTTGCTCACATGCTGAGGGTCTAACTGATCATCAGACTGTGGGTTTGGGAAGGAGTCCTGTGCCCCCTCACCCTCACCCCCCAGGTCAGATTGGCACAGATATTAGGGGTTTTTCACCTTATTTTACAGCAGTGGTTCTCAACCTATTTATCATTGTGGGCCGCATATGTGACCCACAATGTGTTACCTGAGCCACAGGTTGAGAACAACAGCGCAGCAACAGCAACCCCCAGCAGCTGAAAGTAGCAATTGCAGGGAAAGTCCAGCTCAACAATACTTGCAACTCTTGGCTGGAATATGCTCAGTGCTGACAGAATTTTTGGAAAATTTAGCTGCTAAATTCTAACAAGTCTCTACAGAGCATGTGCAAACTTAGATTTTTTTTTTCAGAGGCTTAGACCTTGGCCCAATTTGGGTGAATTTTCACAAGGGTGGCAAAAGGCCCAACCCTGGCACCAGGAATGGGCCTTCTCTGCTAAATTTCAAGTCCCTGAACCAACTGTGGAGGCACTAGGTCAGGGGTGGGCAACCTCTGGCACGCGGCTCGCCAGGGTAAGCACCCTGGCGGGCTGGGCCAGTTTGTTTACCTGCCGCGTTCGCAGGTTCAGTCGATCGCGGCTCCCACTGGCCACAGTTCGCCGCTCCAGGCCAATGGGGGCGGCGGGAGGCTGCGGCCAGCACATCCCTCGGCCCGCGCTGCTTCCCACAGCCCCCATTGACCTGGAGCGGTGAACCGCGGCCAGTGGGAACCGCGATCGGCTGAACCTGCGGACGCGGCAGGTAAACAAACTGGTCTGGCCCACCAGGATGCTTACCCTGGCGAGCCGCGTGCCAGAGGTTGCCGACCCCTGCACTAGATGAACCTACAGAAAAATGGTTGAAAGAATGTTTTTAACATGGACAAAACAATGTATTTTTCCATAAACTCATTCTCAGAAATGGCTAGTCATTTTAGTTTAAATTTACCCCAAAATTTAATCCCAAGGCAGATACCTGGCATGGGAAATATTAGCCCAAACATGTAAAATTTATTAAAGTTATAAGCAACTGAAAACACTGTCTATAATGTAAAGTGTTGGATAACCTTAACTATAGGTGGCACCCACTTAAAATATAAAATGTTTTTCTGCCTTTGTCGTTCAGATATACAAGACATTATTGGGGCGGGGTGAATAGATCTGTGTGAATAAAGTAGTTTATTCTGTCTAATCTATTCTGTTTTCCACACTTGAATGTTTAGGAATGTTTGTATATGTAATTAAGACTCCTAATTGAAAGAACAGGGTACATGCCTGGCCTCAAATTAGATATTAAAAAGCTGATCTCAGTCAGGTAGCATAAAGCCTTGTTAGTTAGGGAATGAGACGGAACAGGTTGGCAGCATGGAACCTAAGAGCAGGTAAAACTGCTTAACCAAAAAAAAAAATAAGCACAAGACTGTTTTCATTTACCCTGACTAGGCCTTTCTTTTCTGTAACATTATTTTTTAATCATTCAGGCATTAACCAATGCCCAATAAAGTCAACAGGAGTCTTTCCATTGGCTTCAATGGACATTGGATTAGGGCCTCAGATATTAAAACATGCAAGTGAAGTGACTTCTCAAACAATCTGTGTATTAAACTGCTCTTGGTGATTCAATCATAAAATGTGAATGTTAAAAGCTATTTGCAAAAAATATCTTGTATAACCTTTGCATTAGGGAGGAAGCCTAGTTCAGTTAAGAAAATACACCTGTATTCAGCACATAATATTGAAATCTATGAGCAGCTTTGGATAAATTGAATAATCAAAACAAACTGCCAGGAAGGTGAATATCTGGTGGCAAAGAAAAGGAGTGCTATACTGGGCATATGCCATTTATCCATTTGGATACACTCTCACTCCAGTGCTTAAGTCCCATCATCTACATTACTGGCAAAAGTAACTTATTAATGAAAAGTAGCATTCCCCTTTCCTATCCTTCCTGTTAAGAAAACACATCTCCTCATTCCTTTTTCTATATTTACTATTGTGTTCTTTATTACCCCATGTAGCAAGGTCTCAGTTGGTCCGCCGAGCTGCTGGGGGGCGGTGGGGAACTACTGCCTTGCCAAAAGGCCCTGGTCACACCTCTCTGTTGACGGGGACTTAGTGGAGGGAGGTGTGCCATCGCAGTTGGCGCGACATGGGAGTACCAGCAAGAGTCCATGGTGCGCCCCTCAGGCAGGGGAGCACCGACAAGAGTCCTTGGCACTTTATCAGGGTTCTGCCACCCCGAGGCGGGGTGGCGGGGTAGGGGAAGACAGGCCCACCCGACTCCACTGCGTTCCAGCCCAGGGCCCTGACAGTGGTGGGGGCAGAGGGGTCCTGCCACTGGGTCAGCGGGTATCCGTCCGCAACACGCTGACCAAACACCAACTCACCTCACTGTCCAGTTCTGCCCCTGAGCTAATTCCTACCTGGTCTCTCGAGTGGGTTCCTCTGGTTCCTCCAATTCATCAGGGTATTCAGCCGCCAGTAGCCCTGGTAGCTCCAGCTCACCCTCAGCATCGGGCTCACTCAGGCTCAGGTTGCTGCCTGGCTCCTCCAGTTCCTTGGGGTACTCTGCGGCCAGCAGTCCTGGTAGCCCAAATCCTTCCTCTGGGTCATGTTTCCCCTGGTCCAGGGCATCCCCTGGTTTGGCAGTAGGGTCCACAGGGAGCAGCCAGCAGCCTGTGTCTGTCACAGTCTCTGGTGCTGCCCTCACTGGGCTAAGGGCCCCACCTTTTGGATCTCCTGTTCTACCCCTCCCCTTCCGGGGGGTAGAGTAAACATGTCCGGGTTCCGCCCAATCAGGCTGAGAGGGTGACTCCTCACCCTCTGGTTCGGAGGGAGACCACACCGGCTCCCTACACCCCTATTTTTTGAACATATTATTGACTCAGATATAAAGCCAGTAATATTGGACTTCACAATACGCTTTGTTAGTTGAGTCTGAAAACTGGTGAGAGTATATACAATTGTTTCTGTGTGTTTTAATAATATATAAAGATGGACTTTCCTATATCAGGCTTAAACAATAAACCACTTACTCTTAATATATTAACTTATATTTTTTCCCTTTTAGCTTGTTACCAAAGGTATATGTTTAAACAATGGCTTCCTTCTCACAACCCCATTCTCTCAATATATTTGATCCTGTAGCTAAGTTCTAATGTTGAATTTGTGACATCAGAGTCATTTCCATGACAACAGACTGATATTTTAAACAGAATTATGATGCCTTCAGTGCTGGATCAAGTAGAGGGAGAAGCCAGAGGGGGAGAGATTTTAACTAAAGGCATTTGCGTTTTAATAAAAAGGTAGAAAAAGGATAATAATGGCTGAATACATTTCTCTTTGTTAATATTCTCTATTTTCAATATGAAGGTCCCTTGTACGGGTATTTCTAGGTGTTCTCTATTTGTGATGTAACATCTCTAGTCATGGTTCTGGCCAAACTTTCAGATGTGTTCACTAGCATTGTTTCCTCAGTTTTTGGGCGCAGAATTTGAGACACCAAGAGCCGGAATCTTCAAATGTGCTGAACACTTGCAAGTACAAATGAAGCCAATGAAGCTGCAGGACCTCAGCACCTCTGAAAATTCAGTTCAAGGCATTTCAAGTTGGGCACCTAAAAACTGATGCACAACAAATAAGTGAACCTTCCTGTAAAAATGGTGAAATTACCTAAGTATGGTATTCACCACTGATTTAATTTAAGAGAGGTAGAAAATTACTTTTATTTTTAAAGTTTTAATCCAGAATAATGATTTAACTTTAACTATTTAATGTGATTTTTGTAAAAAAACAAAAAGTCCTTTATTTTTTATCAAGTATATATTTTCACTGAATTTTACAGTTGGAAGGTGTCTCAAATATAATGGCAGATAGACACAATAAACACATTTTATTATTAATAATGTAGGCACTATGCATCCCAGTCCTTGACTGCCCATGGCACCTTCTCCTGGATCTCATGATGCATAATGTGTCATCGGCTGCATCTGGAAAAAGAGATGGATGCTAAGGATACTCCCTATCCCTTCAGCATGGTATGGCAATCTAGAAGGTACAATCAGATCCCAAGTAAAAAGTTAATGAGTAAGAAATTCAGGAATTGTCCCAGTATGTTTTAATGGCAACTGTATTAAATGTTCACAGTTTATTAGCTGTTCTGAACATCTCATCTTGAGCACCTTTTTCACCAAATATTTTTTCTTTAAATATTCTTCCAGAACACGGAAACATAACATCCTTTGATATTTTACTTCTTCCACCTATTGTTGGACATCACATATCGCAGGAAGGTGGCCACTTCTGCAGACTTCATTTAAGAGAAAACTACATTCCTCACTCATTTTTAAGTATATTAAAAAAATGTGCAAAGCATTATATGTTTTATATATAACAGGGCACTTTGAAAGGAAAAGCCTGCAGAGAGCAATATGCTAAGAACCTACTAATTTAGTGTTATTACTTATTAACTTTAATGAAGAGTTTGGACATGTAAATCTTATTTGACAACTGCTGCCATCTCTGACAAAACACAGTATCTTATTTCTTCCTAGGCAGATAGACTTTCCTCCTTCCAGTTGGGGCAACTTCCAGGCAGAAGATTGACTCCACACTATACAACAGTGACACATATAAACAGATGCTATTTGGAAGGTAAATATTTCATTTACCATTAACTTGACCATGACTTTGACAGTGAAAATCAGTGTTCATTTTTGCAAACAATTTTTCCCTAGTTAATACATAATACTGGCCAAGATTTTTAAAAATTGGTGCCAAAATAAGGATACAGGAGCCTAACTTTGGGGATCTAAATAAGTGGCCTGATTTTAAGAGTGCTGAGCACCCAAAAGTTGAAGGCCCTGGAGAAAATGTGCACCAATACATATAATTAGTTTGACTGTTCATGCAAATTAAGAAACTAGGCAGATAAATGGCTGGCCATTTTGTATTTTTTCCCGATTTTTTTCATACACAAATTATACAACGATTAGCTCTTTTGTTTTTGATCCCAGGGTAAGCCCTTTTTTCATCTGGGAAAATTACCTATATAATCGGTCTGTTCTTGGAACCAGATTTGAGATGAGTCTAAGGAAACAATACTATTCAGCCAAGAGATCACTCTGTTTAGACGCTGTTCCTTGGCTTTGTCATCCAAGTCATCATGGTATACAATTACCTGCAATAGCTGAAGCAGGATGAAAAACTTGTAGAGCTGCTAATGGCGATCTCAATCAGTGTCTAACCAACTGCTGCATGAAAATTCCTTGAAAATTTATACTGTGGCTGTGCAGGAGACTAAGTAAATGGAGTTGTAAGGGAGGTGAGTTTTTTGTTTGTTTTTGCTTCCCTCTCCTCCCCCCCCCATTATAACCTCCGTGAAGTTCCAGTCAAGTGAAGTATTTCTAGTGGTACACAGTCTGGTTGATCCTTACTGTCTCCATTTGGTAAAAGAGTTCAGCTATGCAGTTTTCATGCTACTTCACAGATAAAAATCACGTGGATTTGGATTGAACTACAGTATTGCTGCCACAGTAGCAAATCATATGTAGTGAGGATAAATACGAGGTCTTCCCTGCATGAGTTCCAGACAATGTTTTTCACTGAGGTGCTGTGGGAGTTACAAGCTGATTGATTGATTGGCAATCCCTAGATTCGAGGATGATCTCTGCCACTGATTTACATATGGGTCCTCAGATGACTCAGGAGTCTGATCCTGGAACCACAAATCTGCCCGCAGTAGATACAGACATTTTGTGGCAGGCCTGCTGGGAGAAAGTTATTTCTTTTTCCTTCCTCCCTCTCTCCCCAAAGCTATGAGCCTCTTGGATGGTGAGACATTAGGTTCATCACTGGAGGAGACTGCCAATATTACCCTCAGGGAAGCAGTGCCCACATTTCTTAAATAATTGGCTGTTTGATGACTGCTCAAGAAACTGTTTTTTTCCTTCCACATGGACAGTCTCTCCCTTTGGGGTGAGGGGGATGATTAGAGAAAAGGTTGTGGTCATATAACTCTAGCAATACATGGAGTTCTCAGTTTTCCTAGATCAAGTCAATCTAGTTTTACATTTGGATATGATATAGAGCAGGGGTGGCCAAATTTACTGACTCTCTGAGCCGCATACGATAATCTTCATAACTTCAAGAGCTGGGCGCGCCTGCAGGGGCTTGGGGCTTCAGTCCTGTGGGGCTCGGGGCTTCTGCCCTGCAGCAGTGTGGTGGGACTTGAGGCTTCTGCCCCAGGGGAGGCACTTGCCAAGGCTCGGGGCCCCAGCAGGTGCACCCCACGGACCTAAAGCCCTGAGCCCCACCACAGGGCAGAAGTCCTGAGCTCCCCACCCTGCCAGTCTGTTAGGCGGAGAAGGGGGGTGGGGTCGGATGGGGTCTGGGAGCTGCACTTTAACTATAAAAGAGCCACATGTGGCTCGCGAGCCGCAGTTTGGCCACCCCTGACATAAGGACTGCACTAGTTTCAGCTTTTGCTTTCCTTCTGGAAATGAAGATAATTATTCTGATTCTTTGATATAAAATGAGTATTTACAGGTATGAGAACAGAATTTAGCCAAGAGTTTTTTGCTCCATTGCAGTTTCTCACCTGTAGTCTACACCTAAAGCTTAGGTCAACCTAGCTACATCACTCAGGTCCATGAAAAATTCCCAGTCAGTCCCATTGTAGATCTATCGGGGTGTGTGTGGATTTACTAGAGTGAGGATGGACAAACTCCTTCTGTTATTGCAATGCCTACACTACAGTGTCATGGCAGCAGCTGTGTTGCTGTAGTGCTTGTAGTGTAGACATATACTCAGACTCTGTCTTCATTGCATAAGTGCTTAGAGGGGAGGGGATGCTGGCAAACAGTTCAGCTGGGCAGGTGAAAGACATATTATTCATATTATGAACAAAAACTTAACCAATTGTAAGTATTTTCCCCACATGAAGTCAGAATGATTGGGGGACAGTTTCCACAAAGGATAGAATATGTTCAGAAGATCTTTGTATTACAAACTGTGTATCACAATAGACCTAAAAGGAAAAGAGATGAGCATAAATACTTTTTACATTATAACAACTTAAAATTTATCTTCTGAGTGATTTGTGAGTAATAATATAACATTAATTAAACAGTAACTGTGCAACTGATTTCCTTTAAAAATGCAACAGCTTTAGCAAAAGGGTAAATAATGTCTTAAACATCACATATCATCTACAGCCCATCTACTGTGAGCTTAGTAAATGTCTTTAGGCATAAGCCACCTTAAAATCAAGAAAAAAATTAGCTGAACAGAAGGGAAATATAATTATGTCATTCAACTGTTTAACATACAGCGTAACTCCTTGCTTGCTCATGAGCAGTAATAAAGAATTATGTCCAACAAACAGTCTATAAAGCGCAGCTGATTTTCTATAACATTTTATAACCTAACCATAAAAGACCATGTTTTTCCTAACTCCTAGTCTGAACCTGAATCTCAAGATAAATCTATTGCCTTTGTCCAGTGCAGCAGTTTCTTGGACAAGCTTGTGCCCTCAACAATGTTTGTATTGTCAGATCTTGTGTCAGAGGCCCTGTCCATACTATGGTTGAAACCATGCTAATGATATTTAAACAGTGTTATTGAGGGTTCTAGTAAGATATCTCTGATCATTGTGCAACGAAACCATTCTCTTATAAGCATAAAGAACAGGAGTACTTGTGGCACCTTAGAGACTAACCAATTTATTTGAGCATAAGCTTTCGTGGGCTACAGCCCACTTCATCGGATGCATGTAGTGGAAAATACAGTAGGGAGATATATATATATACACAGAGAACATGAAACAATGGGTGTTACCATACACACGATAAGGAGAGTGATCAGTTAAGGTGAGCTATTATCAGCAGGAGAGAAAAAGAACTGTTTGTAGTGGTAATGAAAATGGCCCATTTCCGGCAATTGACAAGGAGATATGAGGAACTGGGGGGGAGGGAGATATAAGCATGGGGAAATAGTTTTACTTTGTGTAATGGCCCATCCACTCCCAGTCTTTATTCAAGCCTAATTTAATGGTGTCCAATTTGCAAATTAATTCCAATTCAGCAGTCTCTCGTTGGAGTCTGTTTTTGAAGATTTTTTGTTGTAATATTGCGACTTTTAGGTCTGTAATCGAGTGGCCAGGGAGATTGAAGTGTTCTCCAACTAGTTTTTGAATGTTATAATTCTTGACGTCTGATTTGTGTCCATTTATTCTTTTACGTAGAGACTGTCCGGTTTGGCCAATGTACGTGGCAGAGGGGCATTGCTGGCACATGATGGCAGACTAACACGGCTGCTACTCTGAAACCTGTCTTATAAGCATGTGATTATCAGCAATGCCCCCCCACCCGGAAGAGAAGGCTGGGGGGGCCGGCCAAATAGCCCCAGACAGAGGGTGACAACCGGAATAAGGGGGCGGTGTTATGAGTGTGGGGAATTGGGGCATATAGCAGCCCAATGCCCCAACAGGGAAGACCCTATGCAGTGTAATCTGGGGGATCACTGGGAGCAATGTGGCCTGATCGGCCTGGTAGGGGTCACAATGACCTCGCATGGGTATTCAAGATCAGTAAAAATGAATGGTATTAAGACCATAGCATTAATAGATTCCGGGAGTGCTGTCATGCTGGTCTCAGGGAAGTTGGTGGGGCAAGACCAACTAACCCGGGCCAAAAACACAGGGGTAACGTGCGTTCATGGCACCGTAAATTTCTACCCCACAATCCTGGTATGGATTGAGATCCAGGGGAATACTACCAGGGTGACTGCAGGGGTGGTCCCCAAGCTCCCCTACCCTGTCTTAATTGGTAGGGACTTCCCCGGGTTTGAGCTTTCTCCCCCCCAATAGAGCCAGGGGAGGGTAGCAACCCCCGGGCTGAGACGGAGGCACCTACAGATAGTCTCACCCCAATGTTTGCCGAATTTGCCCCAGAGTTATTCTCATCCCCCGGGAAACCCCGAAAGTCTAGGCGGGAAAGGAGGGCAGATAAAAGATTAGGGACCAGGATTCTAGCAGAGAACCAAAAAACCTCCCTTGTGGGTAGGCGAACCCGTTCAGGAGGCCAGGAGATAATTCAGGCCAGTGAGGACTCAGAGGCAGTTCCTAGCCCAAGTAGGAGCAACCCAGAGGGCGGAGTAGAAATAGGCCCCCTAGAATTAGATCAGATCAGTACTGCACGTGAGAATTTCGGGCAGGACCAAGCCAATGACCAGCTATATGCGAATGTAAGGGAGGAGGTAGTGGAAGTAAATGGCATACCTGTGGAAGGAAAGATCAAAGGTCCAAGGCCATATTATGTGCTCAAACACGATCTGTTATACAGGATAGAGCAAATACGAGGGGAAGAAGTAGAGCAACTCTTAGTCCCACGGAAACACACAAGGGCAGTACTAGAGTTAGCTCACAGTCATCTATTTGGGGGACATCTAGGAGTAGACAAGACACTGGATAGAGTCCTAAGAAGGTTTTATTGGCCAAGAATACGCGCAGAAGTCCAGCACTATTGTGCCTCCTGCCCTGAATGCCAGTTGCATAGCCCCCGACCTTCCTTGCGGGCCCCATTAGTACCTTTGCCTATTATTGAAGTCCCTTTCGAGAGGATAGCCATGGACATAGTGGGCCTACTGGAAAGATCGGCAGGGGGCCACCGAAACGTACTAGTCATCCTTGACTACGCCACGCGGTATCCAGAAGCCATTCCTTTAAGAAACCCCACATCCAAGGCAATAGCGAAAGAACTTCTCCATGTTTTTGCCAGAGTGGGCATTCCTAAGGAGATCCTGACAGACCAAGGAACCCCTTTCATGTCAAAATTAATGAAGGACTTATGTGCCCTACTCCGCATCCAGGCCATACAGACCTCAGTCTACCATCCACAAACAGATGGACTGGTCGGGCGGTTTAACCGTACCCTTAAAAGTATGATCCGGAAGGTGGTAACACAGGACGGAAAAGACTGGGATACACTTCTACCGTATCTAATGTTTGCTATATGGGAAGTCCCCCAGGCGTCCACTGGTTTCTCTCTCTTTGAACTACTATACGGACGCCACCCATGCAGAATTTTAGATATCACCAAGGAAGATTGGGAAGAACAACCCAACCCAGGAAAGAATGTCATTGAGCACGTGACACAGATGAGAGAGCGAATAACTCTCACCCTATAGTACGAGAACATTTGGAAAAAGCACAAGAGGCCCAGCGGACATATTACAACTGTCGGGCGAAAGTATGGAGATTTCAGCCGGGGGAATGGGTGATGGTGCTAGTGCCGACAGCAGAAAGCAAACTCCTAGCCAGCTGGCATGGACCATATGAGATAGTGGAAGCCACTGGGGAGGTGGACTATAAGGTCAGACAACCAGACCGCCGAAAGCCAGAACAAATCTACCACATCAACTTACTGAAGCCCTGGCGTGACCAAGAGACATGGCTAGTCATTCGGGGAGCTCCACCCCAGACAGACGACCCACAGGGGCAGGTGAAGATATCTCCTGAATTAACCCCAGAACAACGAACAGAGGTCATTGATATGATCCAACGGAACCAGGACGTGTTCTGTACACAGCCGGGCCATACGACACTAGTCCAACATCATATTGTCACCAGCCCCGGAGTAAGGGTGACGATAAGACTGTACTGAATACCGGAAGCTAAAAGGGAAGAAATTAGGCCGGAAGTGAAGAAGATGCTGGAACTCGGGGTTATTGAAGAATCCCACAGTCAGTGGTCCAGCCCTATCGTCCTAGTCCCTAAGCCTGATGGCGCCCTGAGGTTTTGCAACGACTTCCGGGAACTGAATGAAGTATCCCAATTCGATTCCTATCCGATACCACGCATTGACGAGCTAGTTGATCAGTTAGGCAAAGCCCGATACCTAACCACTCTGGATCTGACCAAAGGATATTGGCAAATTCCCCTGGCCGAGAATGCCAAGGAAAAGACTGCCTTCTCTACACCCGATGGCCTGTTCCAATACACTGTCTTCCCTTTCGGACTCCATGGGGCCCCTGCAACATTCCAACGACTTATGGATAAATTGCTGCGACCCCATGCCAAGTATGCCGCCGCCTATCTAGATGACATAGTCATCCATAGTCCTGACTGGGAAACGCACCTAGGAAAAGTAGAAGCAGTGCTAAACGCCCTGCAGAAGGCCGGCCTCACTGCTAACCCTCTCAAGTGTGTGATAGGACTAGCTGAGGCCAGATACCTCTGGTATGCAGTAGGGAGAGCTTTGGTGAAACCCCAATGGAACAAAGTGGAGGCAATACAAGGTTGGCCTCGACCAGTCCGCAAAAAGCAGGTCAGAACATTTCTAGGGATAGTAGGATACTATCGGAGATTCATCCCTCATTTCGCCATAAGAGCAGGGCCATTGACGGATCTGATAAAGGCTCGGGGCCCCGAGATAGTAAAGTGGACTGATAGGGCAGACGAAGCATTTGCAGATTTAAGGACAGCCCTCTGCTGCCATCCAGTACTCATAGCCCCAGACTTCAAGAAGGAATTCATTCTACAAACAGATGCCTCGGAGGTAGGGCTAGGAGCCGTCCTTTCGCAGATGGTAGGGGAGGAGGAACACCCAATCTTGTACCTCAGCCGGAAACTCCTCCCCAGGGAACAAAAGTACGCTGTCGTTGAAAAGGAATGTCTGGCGGTAAAATGGGCTATGGAGACTCTCCGCTACTACCTACTGGGGCGGCGGTTTACCCTCGTGACAGACCATGCCCCACTCCAGTGGATGCACAGAAACAAGGAGAGGAATGCAAGAGTCACTAGGTGGTTCCTATCCCTGCAGCCCTTCCATTTCCGGGTACAGCATAGGGCTAGAAGCCAACATGGCAACGCTGATGGCCTATCACGACAGCACTGCCTCTTGTCCCAAGTAGCCCAACCCCATGGTGTTGAGCGGGGGGAGGGGGAGATATGTGATACAGCATGGCCAGAGGGCAGGAGGAGAGGGTTAGAAGAGAGCCTTATTCCCTGTACAGGGAAAAAAGTTTGCTATAGATTAATTAAAGCACCTGAAGCCAATTAGAGCACCTGAAGCCAGTCACCTGATTAAAACCCCCCTACTTCAATCAGACAGGGGAGAAGTTGGAGCAGAGAACAGTTTGAAGGAATAGAAATAGAGTGGATTGGTGTTGGAGCAGAGAGCAGTTTGGAGGGAAGCAGAGGAAAGTTTGGAGAAGTGCTGTGGTGGGCTAAGAAGACCCTAGGTAAAAGGGCACCTGGCTTGTGCAGAGGGAGGGCAGGAACCCCCACAAGCTGAAGGGCAGGAGAGGGAAGTAGCCCAGGGGAAGGAACCGCTAGTTCAAGTGGTTTACCGCTATCCCTAGGGCCCCTGGGCTGGGACCCAGAGTAGAGGGCAGGCCCGGGTCCCTCCCTCTCCACTCCCCTCCTCTAGAACACTAGTGGGGCAATTAATATTCCAGTTCAGGGGCAAGAAATGGCACCCTGAACTCCCCCCCCCCCCAAGAAGAGACAGCGCGAGACCCATCTTAGTAGTGCTGGCAATTTGCCACATTACCTGAAAACTCTAATATTAATAGAAATACACATGAAACCATGTTAAGGATTTTGTTATTGTTTTGATTTCAGAAATGGAGGATGCCTTCACCCCCCTGAGTTTGATCAATGTATCCAGGAAGCATGAGGGTCATGGGGTGCAGGGAGTAAAAGGGGTGGCAGGGAAAAGAGGAAGAAACTGCCATTACTGCAAAAATGACTACAAGAATGGCCATTATCATGTAAACCTCCCCCTGCCCCCACCCCAACATGGCATAATATTCTCAATAACAATGAGAGTGGTGGTGTGTTTTTTACCAGGCTGCAATGCCAGTTTTCTGATATGTCTGTCTTGGGCTATTCTGTCACCTTGGTCTCATCCCCAAACAGGTCCGGAGACTCCAACCAAGGTCTGACTGGCTAGGCAGAGAAAGACGAGATGCCAGCTCCTCTTGGTCCAACCCACTATCTTCTGGGACTGTATGTTTTCTCCTTTCCCAATGACCCTGCCTGGAGCCCTTAAACTGTCCATTGTGAAAGCAGGGTCCATGACTGGAGTGCTGCTAATAATGTGATCCATCTCATTGTCGTATGAGCATGTTGTCAGAGAATTACCAGACTGGACAATATGGTTCTTGATCTTCCAGTAGAACATTTTAATCCCTTTGCTTTTTCTCCCAGCACTGAGGTCCTTTTGCTGAATGCCGTGCTCAAACCCATGTTTCAGCTCCTGAAATTGTAGGCCATGCCAGAATCACACCAGAAATCCACCAATACTTTTGGTAGAGATCTCTGGCCAGGTGGCAGCCTGCTGAAATGGTCTCTTTGGGGGGGTTGGCCTCAAAAAAAGGATCTCTGTATCATAGCTGTATGAGTGAAATTGCTGGTAATGGAAGCCAGATATGAATATGTGGAACTAGGGCTGAGCAGAACTATATGCAGAGGTAAGTGACTTCTAGTCAGGAAACAGATACATGGCAATAAAAGAATAAGAGGTGGGTCACCCTGGGGGATTTTGAGAAGTCACTGGCAGGCAAGTTGCTCTTGATTGTTGTGTAGCAGTGCTAACCTATGTCCACGCTTACAGGTAGGTCATGTTAATAGCTAATGAGAGTTTCAGTTGACTTGTGCCAGTCAACATTTGTTACTACCACCAACACACAGAAATGTTTGGGTTTTGGTGTGTGGATGGAGTCCAGTTAATAGGAACACTTAAGCTCTACGTAGTGTTAACTCATTAGTGAAGCTCTTAGAGAGATTTTCCATGTGCTATAACTTCTTCCTCCATAATTGGAGTTTATATAAAGAAATTATTTCACTAATGAGGAGCATCAGTGTCTATATTTTCAGAAATTCTTTACAAAGAAAAGTATGTGTTTTTTTTTTTTTAATCCTTCTGGAACTAAACTTGTCTTCCATTTGCTACTCTTACTTTAACACTGTGTGGGAAGAACTAAACCACAGTGAACAATCAGGGAACTAGAATACATGGAAAAGTGTTTCCATCCAAATCTTCTGACTCATGCTTAAAATGCCAACCTAAAGGGAGGAATTGGATAAACTGCATTGTGGCACAAAAACAAAAGAAAACAGTTATATGAATGTCACACGGTTGGTAAAAGGGGATATAATACAAAGAGGGGAATGACCTACTTTAAGAAGCATGCATGCTTAAACAGCGATGAGTCCTTGTGGCACCTTAGAGAGTAAAATTTATTTGGGCACTAGTTAGCACTGACCCCCCACTTGGTAAGGCAACTCCCATCTTTTCATGAGCTGTAATATATATACTGCTTTCTGTATTTTCCATTCCATGCATCTGATGAAGTTGGCTATATCCCACGAAAGCTTATGCCCAAATAAATTTGTTAGTCTCTAAGGTGCCACAAGGACTCCTCGTTGTTTTGATACAGACTAACACAGCTACCACTCTGAAACCATGCATGATTAGTTTCTCTTGTTAATAATTACATTTTTCTTTTTTAACTTTACACAAATTATTGAAAAATAAATCTTAAAGATTTTGTTATATCATAAAGATATGAGTCTAAGATTTCCAAAGGGGTCCGCACCTCCATTTGAAACTTTTTAAGGGTACACATGAAAAAAGATTAAAAATCACTGCACTATTTTACAGAATTTTGCTTTCATCAGAAAGCAGCCAGCGGGGGCACTACTGAGCATCTGCATCAGGGAAAGGACTGCAGCTGCTCCAAGAGTTTCTGGTTCATACTAGGACTACGCCTCGTATCAGGACCTCAGTGGGTGGTGGTACAGTACTACTTACTTCCTCCATATAGGGACAGATCTGATTAAAACACTTCAGTTTAAAAATCACATGGTGTGGCTTCGGGGATACATTTTCAATCCATAATCAAATACTAATTTTCTTCTCAAGTCCCCCTTGAGGGTCACACCACTGTACACTAATTACAGCTCTAACAACTTTCCTTAGCTCCTATGAGTATGAAGCAATTCTGAATTGAATTTATTTTTTTCAGCTCTAAAAAGATGCGCTTTAGCGAAGTTATGGGCTTGATGCAAATTCTCTGGCCAGTGTTTTTTTATGTAGGTCAGACTAAATAATCATAATGGTCCTTTCTGGCCTTAAAACCTGTAAAATTATGAATTTGCATTAGAATCAAGGAAGGTAGCTCAGCCTTTTTCTCTATCTACTGTGGAAGCAGAGAAAGAACTGACAGGAAGGGGATGCAATGTATGACAGTTCGTTAGCAAGAGTCAGGCTAACTGTAACCCTAACAACGCGAGATTTGTAGAAGCGAGGATTGTGTGAGGCGAGTGGGAAAGAACTGTGTGAGAAGTTGTTGCGACCTTGTGTAGATAATGTGTAGATAATATGGAATGTAGACTAAGAGTCTACATTAGTGAGCAAAACAAGATATCAGAATGACCTATGTATAAACAAAATGCAGCTGTTGCTCATTATTGTCTGTAACAAAAGGTATAAATGCTTGCTGTAATTGTTTACCTGTTGAGAGACCTGTTTAGCTCTCTCCCTCTATGCAATTGATAGAGAGAAAATAAAGTATCTGATTTGCTGTACCCAAACAAAAAGTGAGAACTCTGTTATTCTCCGACACTACCTAGAGAGATGTGGTTAGAAACCACTTCAAAAATAGCTCCTATCTACAGTGATTTGATTGTAATTATTGATTTATAAAGTGTCAGCAAAGTGCTTGGCACTGTACAAGATGGTTTGTGCCTGCAGAGCTTACATTCTCAGGCTCATATCCTTCAACTTGTTCCATGTGGCTGGAACTCTGTACCTGCATGGAACAAGTTACAAGATCAGAACCTAGAAGACAGACAAAAGAGACATAATGCATTAGGCAAGCCAGAGGTCTGACTACAACTTGGTTACAAAACTGTTCTCCAGAATTAAAATCTTTTAGTTTAACCATTCAGATGAAAAAACCAGACATATTTCTAAGTCACTCAAAGTTTAGGAGACAAGAGGAAAATCAGACATAGAAATGAGGTATACTGTCAAAGGCTCTGTCTGTACTAGTGGAATAACACACTAAAAACTGGTTCAAAAACATTTTAACATGGCATCACTAGAGGGGAAAGATGGTTCAGCAGTCAGGACCTTACCCTTAGAACTTGGGAAACACAAGTTGAATTCCCAGTTCCGCCACAAGGCCACCATGGAACCTTGGACAATTCACCTTGAATGGTATCTTGAAATGTGTTAACTACGTGTGCTAAAAAAATCTGTTTCACTTAGTATTTAGCAATGACACTCAGAGAGCTTGTCTACACTACAAAATTAGGTCAACTTAAGTTAGGCCACCGCAGTCATTGAATCAGCTGTTGGTGTCCACACTAACCTCTTTCTGCTGGTACTGCGCATCCTTACCAGCAGCGCTTGCACTGACTGAAGTGGGGCACTGTGGGGCACCGACAGCTGTGCAGGGCCGACTGCTGCAGCCACCCCACAGTGGGGGCTGACAGCCTGAGCCCAGCACAGGGCTCAATTTCACAGCAGGGAAATTTACATTCTTGTCAGTTTCATGGCTGCTATTATTTCTCATTTCCTCTCTGGGTGTCAGCCCTGGGGCTGGGAGGGCTACAGTTGTGAGCTCTGGGCAGGGCTGACAACCAACAGGTGATGTAAGTAACTCAGTGTCTTCACAGACACTGCGTTGCCCTAACTACATCAATCTAAGAGCTATGCCTCTCGTGCACGTAGAGTTATTAAGTTGATGTAGTGAGTGACTTACATCAGCATATGCACCATTGTAGTGTAGACACTTACAGAGTTGGTTGACATAAGCAGTCTTACATCGACCTAGCACTGTAGTGTAGACCAGGCCCGAGTTAGTTTCCGAGACTTGAAGAAGAGGTCTGTGTAGCTCAAAAGCTTGTCTCTCTCACCAACAGAAGTTTTACCTCACCTACCTTGTCTCTCTTAATGACCTTGGACAAGTCATTTAGCCCTCTAAAAAAACTGGTAATAGAATATTTCGCTACCTGCCAGGGGGAGCGGTGCTGGGAGGCTAACTCTATTAAGGATTGTGAAGTGCATTCAGTGTATTACTGATGAAAAGTGCTCTACAAAATCTAGGTCCAATTATTATTTGAGCCAAGCCGCGGCCCCAGCATGTGCCCGGTGGCTGCAGGGAGGCTGGCTCTTGCTCTGTATGCAAGTGGGGAGGGGCAGTGGTGGGGGCAGGGTTCCTCTAAGCAGCCAAGGGGTCACCGGGAATGGTCCCTGGGCAGCCGGGCACCCATCATTAGCTAGGTACCTGGTGCCACAGGGGGCATGGCTGGAAGGCTCCTGGCATGAAGGGAGAGGGGAGCAGGGGCCCAGACCGCGAGGCGAGGCTGACGATGCGCGTGGCGACTGGGGGGACCTCGCGCTCCCAGGGTGAGCGTTACTGTGCCTCCCGCTGCCTGGGGCCGCGCGTGGGAGGAAGCGGTGCGTGCCGTAGGGTCACGTGGTGTGTGTGAACGTGGGGGGAGGGGTGGCTCCGCGGCACGAAGCCGGGGCCGGCGCGGTGGGAAGAGGCAGCAGCATGGCGGCGGCGCTGGGCGGGCTGGGCCTCCTGCAGGGCAGAGTCAGGTTGGCTGCGGCAGCCGCTGCCTCCTCGCCTCTCCGCCGGCCGGGCCCGCGGGGGCTGGTGCGGGGAGGGGCCGCTTGTTCTCCAGCCGGGAAGGGCTACAGCTCGGAGGCGAAGGGGGAGGAGGAGCTGCGGGTCCGGTACCTGGAGGAGGAGAACCAAGGTAACGGCAGCCCGGGCCGGGGGGAGGCTGCTCCGCCGAGAGCTGCGGGCCGGGGGTGCAGCTGCCCATCACTGCGCGCTGGACTCTGCAGAGAGAGCCCCGGGACTGGTGTCACCCCCTGCCCCATTCGCTTAGTGCAGCGGTGCGATCCGCCGGAGGCCCGTGGTGTCCCCCTCCCGGCGCAGCGCTGCGAGCTCGGGGCAGCTGATGAATGGGGCTGGCCCTTTAAATGCATGGGGGTTGGGGGGGAGAAGAGTGCTGCTCCGCCTCCACACGTTGCCCATGCGCAGTGCGGCCCCAAGGGCGCATGGCTGGGCGATGGAGTAGGAGTAGCTGCCCTTTAGGCTGCCAGCCCCCTCTGAATTAGCCCGTCTGTACTCCCACCCGCTGCTACTCCGAATCAGGGGCCCCCTATATGCCATGCCATGATATGGTGCCTCCTGCCCCCGCACCTACAGTGGTGGTGGTGGTGATGGGGCACTTTATCATCCCCACCCTCTTCCTGGAGCGTCTTTTGAGAAGTCTCAGGAGCTCTCACACCCGGGGAGCAGCAGGGATGAAAGTTGGGGTGTGTCTACATTGAGTGGTGGTCCTAGCCTGCTATTCCCTTTTTCTGCCCCAGATGAAGCCGTTTGCTGGGATAGGGTTGGCAAAGATCGCTAGAGCAGCAGGTCTTGGAGTTAGTTATATTGAGATTGGTGGTGCAATTTACACCTCTCACCAGTTGTTTCAAGCTTTCTGCAGGCTCAGGCAAACATCACTACATTAGTTATGCATGGGTTGTTTTTTCATGCTTTTCTTAACTATGAACATTAGATACGTGTTTTCCTTAAATGGAAGCTAAGATTCTGACCTCATCACCAGACTTCAGGAGTTGGGGCTCTAGGTATGGACCTATTGTGCCAATGGCTTAATCTGGCCACTGATGCGCCTGCTCTCGTCTTCTTCCAATACCATGATGATCCTTGCTGCTACAGTCTCTGTTTTGTAATCAGCTATAAAAGGGTTGAAATTTTTCAAATTTAAAAATTTCAGTGAAATTTTGAATTATGGGGCAGAAAGGGGTAAAGATCTTGGCAAAGTGTTGGTGAAATGTTTCCTGTTTAGCCAGCTGTAAACATTATATAATAACTATACCTACAAAAGGTTATGGTTTTAATATTGTGACAGTGCATTGCTAGAAGTACATCCTGTGCCATGTTGGGAAACTGAGAATCCCCTCTTTTTAATGTTATAAAACACCCATCTGTAGACTTGTGGGGTTGTGAAATATTTGACCTTAAATTGTTCACTGGCACATGATTGAATAGTGCTTGAAATAGTGACTATTTGAAGCTGCTCAGTGGCTGACAGTGTTAACAGAATCCTGTACTTTCAGCAAAGTTGGATTACTGGTTAGAATGTGAGTCAGATGATCAAGATACATGACATACTGCATTTACCTTCAATTTATTCTTGAGTGCATGTGATTTGGTGTACTGTAGATTGCATTATACAGTGGGTTGGTGGAGACTTTCGGGAAAAGAAATGTGGGGGTAGAAAAATAAAACATGGTAAGGTTACCACCATTCAGAGATCTGGGGGAATCCCTGCAGTGGGGAGGGTGGTTATTTCCTGCTGAAGAGTGGTGGTGGTTTTTATTTTTTATTTTTAAATGGTTTCCTCCTTCCCAGCATATACCCATCCCTGTTAGTCAAAACAAAATAGAATAATAGAAATGTAGGATTGGAAGGGACCTCAATATGTCATCCAGTCTAGTTCCTTGCACTGAGGCAGGACTAAATATTATCTAGACCATCCCTGACAGATGTTTGGAGGTTTTTAAGAACAGGTTAGACAATGATGGAGATTCCACAACCTCCCTTAGTAATTTGCTCCAATGCTTAACTACTCTTACACTTAGGAAGCTCTTTCTAACGTCTAACCTAAATCTCCCTGGCTGCAATTTAAACCCATTACTTCTTGTCCGTCCTCAGCGGTTAAAGAGACCAATTTATTGCCCTCCCCTTTATAACAACCTTTTACGTACTTGAAAACTTATCACATCCTCCCTCAGTCTTCTCTTCTCTAGACTGAACAAACCCAATTTTTTCAATCTTTTCTCATAGGTCATGTTTTCCAGACCTTTAATCATTTCTGTTTCTTTCCTCTGGACTTTCTCCAATTTGTCTATATCTTTCCTGAAGTGTGGTGTCCAGAACTGGACATACTATTCTAAATCAGGCCTTGTAAGTGCTGAGTAGTATGTGTTTTCTTGTGTTTTGTTTACAACACTTCAGCTAATACATCCCAGAATGTTGTTTGTTTGTTTTGCAACACTATTACATCAATATATACTTCCAGCTTGACTGTGAACTATTGATAACTACTCTCTGGGTATGATTTTCCCACCAATTGTGCACCTGCCATGTAGTAGGTCATCTAGGCTATAGTTCCTTAGTTTGCTTATGAGAAGGTCATGTGAAACATCATCCAAAACCTTTCTAAAGCAGAGAGAGATCGCATCTAGTGCTCCCCCCCAGGTTTATTACCCTGTCAGAGAAAGATTTTAGGTTGTGTTGACATGATTTTTTCTTGGAAAATCCATGTTGACTTACTTACCATCTTCTTTTCTTCTAGGTGCTTACAAATTGGTTGGTTGATTATTTGTTTCATTATCTTTCTGGATACTGAAGTTAAGCTGACTGGTCTAATTCCCCCTTTTATAGATAGGTACTATATTTTCCCTTTCCAATCCTCTGGGATAACTCCCGTCCTCCATTAATTCTCAAAGATAATTACTAATGATTCAGAGATCTCTTGAGCAAGTTCCTTAATAATTCTAGGATGTATTTTGTCAGGCCTAGGGTGACCAGATGAGAGGAAGAAAATATCGGGACACATGGGGGGGGTCCGCCGGCGGAGAAAAATAACGGCCGGTGGAGCGAAATATCGAGATAAATTGCGTCCCGACCGAAGATCGGTCGGGACGCGGGACAAACACCTAAATATCGGGATGGTCCTAGTCAGGCCCTACCAACTTGAAGACATCTACCTTGTTCTTTCCTCTTCAGCCACTGCTGCGTTTTCTCTTGTTGTCTTTCCCTCCTCCTTGGGTAATGGGCCTACTCTGTCCCTGGTCTTCCTCTTGCTTTAAATGTGTTTAGAAAATGTTTTCTTGTTACCATTTATTTATTAGCTAGTTTAATCTCATTTTGTGCCTTGGCCTTTCTAATTTTGTCCCTATATGCTTGTTTTCTTTTTCTTTCTTTTTTTTAAATAAATATTCATCCTTCATAATTTCCCCTAATTTCCCCTGAAGTAAGGGTGGCAATACCGTGACACCCCCTAAAATAACCTTGCAACCCCCTGCAACTTCCTTTTGGGTCAGGGCTGCCAATTTGAGAAATGCTGGTCTCCCCCCCTTGAAATCTGGTCTTTTGTGTGCTTTTACCCTATACCATACAGATTTCATGGTCCATGACGCGTTTTTCATGGTGAATTTGGTAGGGCCCTATTCATGTCCAAGAAATACTAATCCTGAAGTCTAATGATGACAAAATCAACACTGCTATATACTTTACCAGTTCTTGACAAATCATCCAGCAGGACAAAAGATTTCTCTTATTCTCCACCAGTGCGTGCAGGTCGTGGAGTGTGGCAGAGAAGTTGACTCCTTCCACTCCCAAGGCTCATTCCCTATGGTGTTTATAGACAATGCTATACTACAACATTCACTATATATTATTTTAATGTGCAGAATTTAATTTTTTGGGCCCTGAAGCCAAGAAACCAAGTTTGTTTTGGCCATAACTAAAAAAACAGGAAACAGTTTTACCTTATTGTGACCGTTATTGGGATATCACGACCGTGAGTCACTCAGTTACCCCTTGCCTCCAGTGTGCTTTGCTGGGCATCAGCTCCGTAACATCGCCACTTTCATGAGTCACTCTTGGCAGGTTTTACTCCCCCTTGTAGCTTAATAGTGTTGCCGTATAGTGGTATGAGGGAAACCCAGTTATTTCTGCTCCTGTTATCTCACTTCCTTGAATTTTGACAGCAGATAAAATGGTTACATTGTATCCATATTACCAATGGCTATAATCTTGTCATATCTCCTAAAACAGTCAACATTTGATCTGATCGGTATTTGAGTAGGAGCTATTTAAGAGAGAAAAAAGGAGAAAGGATCGTCTTGTGGGTAAACCACTGGACTGGGACTCAGGAGGACTATATTCAATTCCTGGTTTGCCACAGACATCCTATGCAACCTCAGGCAAATCATTTAACTTTTTATACTTCAGACACCAATTTAATACATTCCTTATCTCATACTGCCACTATAAAGATAAACCTGAAAATTTGTCTTCAGAGGTGATCTGATACTATGGTGATATGGCTATATTCAAAAAAAGAAAAAGGGGTGCGGTGGAGAATCCATGGAAGATTCCTCTATACACCTGACTGCACATTCTATGCCTGTTATGTTAATATTTTCACACATTTCTGATTACAATTCTCACACCACTTTTTTCCATAAATAGGAAGGTTGGAAAGTTGGGTAGAGGGCTGCTGAGCATTTGGGGGAAGGAAGTGGTAGGGTTATGACTTGTTGTGAAACTGGTGGGAGTAGTAGGAGGAATTGGCTTATACACTTGTGTTTTTTCTCTTTAGGGATTTTCCCCTTGCAGAGAACTTGTTATAGTTTGCGTTTAACAACTTTAATCCTTATGTTGGAACATTCTTAATTAAGGTGCTAACATGAATATTAATTTTCTCCCTAGTGTGTGTCTATCATGGTCAAAATGGGCAATCCAGTACAGTCAAAACTATTCCGTACTACCAATACAAACAAAAAACCTTTGTGAGGTTCTGGACCATATTTGTCAACTCTTTCCTATACCTTTGTGCTAAGCAATGAAATTTACTATAATGCCTTGTTAGTAACACATACTAGAACTAGAGTACATGGCATACCTGAAAAAAAAATCTCAAGTTTTTCTTGCTCTAGGGCTTCTCAGGCACTATGTGAAAAACCTATTGTAAATGCACAAAAGGAAGAAAGAAGGCTGATGTGAACATCTTAGAGAATTTTCTGATTCTATTGGTGTGGATGTTGTCAGATTAACTACATAGTTCCTAGCAAGATGTATAAATCCAATGACAAGCACAGAAAAACACACAGGGAAAATTCAGCTGTCCACAAGAACTGTAGCTGCTTTATTGACGTGTGCATGACATGGCAGAGTAGAAATGCTTCATTACGGCTATTTAGGGGATCTTTTCCAGTATCGTATTACTATTACTGAATTTAGAAAACAATGATCATCCTTATTTGGAGATAAAAAGTACATGTTTTACTTAAAAGGATGTCACAAAGGTTGAAAAGGTCACGCAGGTTCCTTCATTTTTTTTATAGTATCATCCAAATCTTTGAACCTTTCCATAACAAGAATTGCAGCATACCTTTAAACCTAAATCAGAGCTCTAGGCCCACTCTGTTCACTACGTGTACACACAGCTGTTTAATTATGATTATGTTTAATCTGTTCTCCTTAACCTCTGAGGATAGGACAAGAAGCAATGGGCTTAAATTGCAGCAAGGGCAGTTTAGGTTGGACATTGGGAAAAATTTCCTAACTGTCAGGGTTGTTGAGCACTAGAATAAATTGCCAGGGGAAGTTGTGGAATCTCCATCATTGGAGATTTTTAAGAGCAGGTTAGACAAACACCTGTCAGGGATGGCATAGATAGTACTTAATCCTGCCATCAGTGTAGGAGACTGGACTAGATGACCTCTCGAGGTCCCTTTCTGTCGTATGATTCTATGACCAAGCTGAGTATTTGTCTGAAATAATTTTGAAATAAGGAATATATTGGGATACGGCTAAGAAAAAGTGCTACATGCAAAGTACCTGTACCTCGCTGGTGGTGGGTTTTTTGTTGTTGTTGTAACTAACATGAACCATGCTTTCTTGTGTGGCGACTGAGTTGTCAAGACCAAGAGGGTGCTATGCTAAAATATGCATCTACACCCTCTTCCCCCCCCCAAAAAAGGTCAAAAGTTTAGACCTGGCAGTGCCTTTGTGGGTTTTTTTTTCTTTTTAAAATGCTTTATGAAAAAATATCTGAAGACTACATTTAAGTACCAAGACACATGCTTAATTGTTCAGGCAAATATTATGATTATTTGCTTTCGCGAATTTGGCCTAGTCAGGTTGTGTGCACAGATGTGGTAATTTCATGTGTATCAGGTCATGAGTTCTGAGTCTGTCCTTAAAGTGATTGTCATTTCTAATGGCTATTGAAACACTCTGAAAAAGGAAACAAACTAACAAGAATATATTCAAAACAAGTCAGTCAAAATAATTACACACGTCAATTTTCTTACAGTCCTAACTTGATATCTGTTTAGAGTCAAAATAACATGGACACAAGTATGTACTTAATTTATATTTTTAATGTGACACTGATTCAAACTCTTCTTTTTTCCTCTAGGAATTGTGGTACTTGGATTAAACAGATCTCGTGCCAAAAATGCACTTAATAAAAATCTTATAAAAATGGTAAGGGGGAAAAACTAACGGCTTCTAATTTGAAGGCAATGTATTGGAATTAAATATTTTGAAAAAAAAAAATTCCCTTTCCCCTTCTTTTTCTGTAGATGTCAAAAGCTGTGGATGCTCTGAAATCTGATAAGAAAGTACGAACTGTTATATTCCGAAGTGAAGTCCCTGGGATATTCTGTGCTGGTATGCAAACTTAATTTTACTGTGAAGTTGGATATCTGTAATCTAGCATTGTAGTAGAAATGGCCCAGATTCCAAGGAAGCATTGTACCTTGTCACATTCATCTCAGTTGTAAGGAAAACCTCTTCATATGATTTTCCTTGATTTTTTTAACAAGAAAGAAACATCTGCTTCATTCTGTTTTCTTCTTTCTGCATCATAAAGAACACTTCCCAATATGTAGTAGATTTTTTCAAAGTAGTGGATAAATGCATTCTGTTGAACTTTTAAAAGACTTGCTTATATTCTGGAATGAGAGCCTAATATTGCTAAGTGGTTAATGGGACTGGTAGAGTATGAATGGTAAATCGAGAAGGATACTGTCTTTACTTTCAACTTGGAGGTATAAAATCCATTAAAACAACTTGTGAAACTAGGCAAACTATATGGCAGGGATCGGCAACCTTTGGCACGTGTCCCATCAGGGTAAGCCCATGGCGGGCCGGGCTGCTTTGTTTACCCGCAGAGTCCGCAGGTTTGGCCGATCGCAGCTCCCACTGGCTGCAGTTCGCCGTCCCCAGCCAATGGGGGCTGCGGGGAGGGACGGCCAATACACCCCTCAGCTCGTGCTGCTTCCCTGGGATGACGAACCGCAGCCAGTGGGAGCTGCGATTGGCCAAACCTGCAGATGCTGCAGGTAAACAAACCAGCCCAGCCTGCCACGGGCTTACCCTGATGGGCCACGTGCCAAAGGTTGCCAATCCCTGCTATATGGCATTAAAAACAGATAGCAAACTTTAACTGGCTATTCCCTTAAATGTGGATAATTTATTAAAGAATGTGATCCTGTGCCTTCACCAGTAATACATACAAATGCATTGTAATGTGTGGGATGGCTGATTTGGGTATATGAAGCCATTAGGTGGGATTAGTTACCAAATCAAGGTTTTCAAAAGCATATTTCTCTTAAGTGAAACATTTAAGTGGCTATCTTGATGGCTGTGATATGAGAAACATGAGTTCACAAATATCAGTTGTTTTACTCCCTTAAAAATCCCCAGATATGACACTGAATTGTTGTACTGTGGCTTCAAGGACATCTGGTTCTATTCGCTGTGCCAGTACCCCTTGTTGTCAAGTTTAGAGCGCTGCATTGGTCTCTGTCTTAGAATAGGCTTATTGCCTATCCTCCTTGCTGGAAAAGTAGGTCAGTGATGACAGTGGAGAGAGAACAGGAGTAAGTTCGTCCCAGAATAGTGAGACCACTATGGGTAACACCGATGTGCTGTTTGGGTCAGAACCAAGGAGAGGTGAGATCCACCAAGCTATTTCTTACACTTCATTCAAATCTCAGGTTTCTTATTTTGCAATGACTACAGGAAATGAGGCAATACTTTTGTATGTATAGCTAACAGAACCACCAAAATGTGCACGTCTAAAAGGTGAGAAACCCAAGTGATCTCGTTGTAACCCTAATTCTTCTGTGATAAATGAAGGGCGGGGGGGAGGGTAGCTCCCTTTGATAGACACCCAGCCAGCCAGTTAGCTGTAAAATCCCTCTTGGTAGCTGTTCTCTGCTTGCTTTACCTGTAAAGGATTAACAAGCCCACAGATAAAAGAAAAGGAGTGGGCACCTGACCAAAAGAGCCAGTGGGAAGCTTTCCCTTTGTCTGTTGTTCTCTGGGCTGCAGGGACGGAGCAGCAATGCTGTGTAAGGCTTGAACCAAGTATGAAAATTCATTTTTCATACCTAGAAGAAATTATTTGCATAGGGAATGTTTAGTTAGACACAATCAGGTTTATTTTTTATTTTGGCTTGTGGCTCTCCTTTGTGCTAACCCCTGATGCTTTTGTTTGCTCGTAACCTTTAAGCTGAACACCCCAAAAAGCTAGTTTGGGTGCTTAATTTTTGGAATTTTCTTTTAAGATCTAGGAAAAAGCCTAAGTTCCAGATGTAATGTTTTCCTTTTTGTTTTTAATAAAATTTACCTTTTTAAAGAACAGAATTGGATTTTTGGTGTCCTAAAAGGTTTGTGCATGTTGTTTGATTAGCTGGTAGCTAATTTCCTTTGTTTCTTTCTCAGGGGGGTGAAAGGGCTTGAGGGTACCCCACAGGGAGGAATTCCCAAGTGCTCCTTCCTGGGTTAAAAGGTTTTTTGCATTTGGGTGGTGGCAGCGTTTACTAAGCCAAGACCAAGAGAAAAGCTGTAACCTTGGGAGTGTAATACAAGCGTGGAGTGGCAAGTATTAATTTTTTAAAATCTTTGCAGTCCCCCACTTCTGCACTCGGAGTAACAGAGTGGGGATTCAGCCATGACATGGTGGTGGAGTGGTGGGATAGTTTTGAACCAGAAGCACAGACCTCAGGATTTTAAAAGGACACATTTTTCCTCTTGGCTGCTTGAAAGCCAGGGAGGTTTTTTTCCTTCTTTTCTTTTCTTTGCTGCCTGAGGGGGAACAGGCACACCAAAGAAGCCAGGGAGTCAAACAAGCAATTTTTTTCTTTTCTTTTCTAGCTTCGTGGCAACTAAATAGTTAGGCTAAGAGTGGGGCAGCCTGTGCATGAGGTTGAGGTCAGGCATCGAAACCTTAGAAAAAACAATCTTCCCAAAGCAGCACGCCACGGAGAAGACAGGCCCAGATCAAGCCCAGACATTCAGCTCCATGATGGAAATGAAGGGAGGAGATGGGGGACCTGGAACTTCCCAGGAGGGAAGGGTCATCCCTCCCCTGACCAACATCCAGGTGCCAAGCTGGAGGGATGCCTTTAACCCACACCGAGTTCTGACTGCGGAAGACAGGGATTTCTTCCTACAGATGATGCGTTTGGAAGTGGAGGACAAAAGAGGCAAAGTGCTTGGAGTCGGAAGGAGAGGAGACAGGCGAAGCATTTGGAGGCAGAAATGCAGGCGAAGTGATTGGAGGCAGAAGCAGAGGAGAGGAGACAGGTGAAGCGCTTGGAGGCAGAGTTAGAGCTGAAGCGCTTAGAGCTGGAAAGGGTTAAGCTGGGTCCAGCAGGTAACCCTAACAGTCCTTCTCCAGGTACTGCTCCCCATTCCAAGAAATTTCCCACATACAAGGTAGGCGATGATATAGAGGCCGCCTTAGAAAATTTTGAAAGGGCCTGCCTTGGGTACAACACCCCTATAGACCAGTATATGGTGGAGCTGAGGCCGCAGCTCAGTGGCCCATTGGCAGAGGTGGCAGCTAAAATGCCTAAAGAACACACGAGAGTATGAACTTTTTAAACAAAAGGCCAGAATTAGAATGGGGCTAACACCTGAGCATGCCTGCTGGCGGTTCAGAGCCCTAAGGTGGAAACCAGACATGGCATTTTCCTGACACGCCTACCACATTGTAAAAAATTGGGATGCCTGGATATCAGGAGCAAGTGTTAAATCTCTGGAAGATCTGTCTCTCCTAATGCAAATAGAGCAGTTCTTAGAAGGTGTTCCTGAGGAAATAGAAAGGTACAACCTAGATGGGAAGCCCAAAACTAATTGAGGCGGGGGAGATCGGAACCAAAAGGGTGGAGGTGGCGGAGAAGAAGAAAGCTAGTAGCAGTTGGAGCGGATATCAGAAGGGGCAACCCGAGACAACACCCCACCATCGGGGTCAACCCAAAGCCCCACCTCGCAAGGGGGAGCCCTCCACACAGCCAGGGAGATCCCAGATGCCCTCTCGTCCAACCACCCACCTCGCCCCAGCCCACAGTCAGCTGGGCGATGCTTTAAGTGTAATGAGCTGGGGCATGTGAAGGCCAAGTGCCCCAAGAGCACCAGCCGACTACAACTCATCACCCCAGACTCCCACCAAGAGCCTTCAGGCCCAGATGTCTCGCAAATACCCCTAGAGTGAAGGGAAACTCTGAGTGTGGGCAGGAGGAAGATTACTGCATGGAGAGACACTGGAGCACAGGTGTCAGCTATCCACCAATCCCTGGTGGACCCCAAATTCATCAACCAAGAGGCCCAAGTGACGGTGCAACCCTTTAAGGCCAACTTTTTTTAATTTGCCTACAGCCAGGTTGCCTGTCCAGTACGAGGGCTGATCAGGAATATGGACTTTTGCAGTCTATGACGATTATCCCACTCCCATGCTACTGGGAGAAGACTTAGCCAACCATGTGAGGCTAACAAAAAGGGTGAGGATGTTCACCTGTGGCCAGGCTAAACATGCCTCCACACCTAACTCAGTTCCTGAGCCTCCTACAGGAACCCAGCCAGAGATGGTGGAACGAGACTCCAGACCAGAGTCTATGGCAGCAGTTGTAGATCCAGGTCCTGGGACTCAGCCAGAACCAGCCCAAGGATCAGGACTGGCGGAGCAGTCAGTACCAAAGCCCGTCTTACAACCCCACCAGAGTCAGGGGAGCCAGCACCAAAGGGCGCCACAGAGCCTGCACCTGCAGCAGCAGCTAAACTGGTGCAAGAGGCTTAACTGGAGCCTGAAATACCACCTAGTGTACCAGCGGAGAGCGGTTCATAGTCAACGGAAACAACCCCATCACCTGCATCGCTTCCAGTGGGACCAAACCCAAGTCCACAACACAGCGAGAAACTGTCTCCAGTGTCAAGGGTGAAAGGGCTTGAGGGTACCCCACAGGGAGGAATTCCCAAGTGCACCTTCCTGGGTTAAAAGGTGGGGTTTTTTTTTTGCATTTGGGTGGTGGCAGTGTTTACCAAGCCAAGACCAAGAGAAAAGCTATAACCTTGGGAGTGTAATACAAGCCTGGAGTGGCAAGTATCATCATCACTCACTTCCATCTCCTTATACTGTTACCTCCCACTAACTGTGTGAAGCGTAAAATTAGATTGTAAGTTCTTCAGGGCAGGGATCATGTTTTTCTATAAAATGTGTAGCACACTCTCAGGTGCTATAAAATATCTAAAGAGAAGCACTGCTTATATTTCTGGAGGAGGGGCTGTGTGTGTATAGATTGTGGGCATTTTACCTGCAAAACAAAAATGAAATCTACTTTTAAAAGAATGCTTAAACACGAGTCCTGAAATCTGTGTATTATATTAATAAAATCCTGTTGACCTATACCTAAATTGCTACGGCTTATTTTATTTTAGTGTATATAATGCACCAATAGGAATGTCTCAACTCAATTTTTAAAACTACATAGAACAGTCCTAAGTCTATGCTGATATGTCAATAATCTCAGAAATATGGCGACTCTTCCTTGCTTCTCTTTCACCCCCCACAAAAACACCCAAAATTAAAATAATGGAAACTCAAATTTTCAGGAAAACCATGAGTAAGTTATTGGTGTCCTCAAGGGCTAACAAATTTGGGCTAGGGCGGGAGCTTAGATTCTAATATTTAAGAGATGTCCTTTCCCTAGCCATGCAAATAACGACATTGTTAGCTGATTTGTCCCCCTTGATTTTGACCGCTGGGTAAGAATATGTATAAGGAGGTATCATCTCACTCTCGCTCACTCTCTTTGAAATAGAGCCCCCAAACCAAAAGGAGTTAGAGGTGATAAACCTCAAATCGCCCTTGAAACTAGTTGGAAAGCAAATACAGCTTATGTTCCTCAAATTAATGTATATCCATATGAGATGCATTACTAAGGCAGCAGGCACATCCTGCAGTAGCTAAAAATTGAGTAGCTTTAAGGGTAATGTCAAGTAAATGGCATTGCATATAATCCAGTATGCAGGTGAGAAAGGTACAAAGAACTGTATCAAGGTTTACTTCTCAGAGGAAAGATCTTGTGATATGAGATAGGTGAAGCTGGGAAAATAGGCTGCCTGGGCCATTGTTGCTATCTGGACTTACAGAAGTTGCTAAAGATCCAATAATAACCATCGTTTCCAAACTTGAGTGATGTAATGGGGGCGTTGATATATACACCAGTAATTTTGTTTGTCTTTAGGTTTGTTATGACCTGGGGTTTACACTTATTCATAATTCATTTTAGCTCCCTTGTTTCTATTTCGTAGCTTAGGATAGAGCAGGGATCTCAAACTCAAATCACCACGAGGGCCACATGAGGACTAGTACATTGGCCCAAGGGCCACATCACTGACACCTTTTCATACAAAGATACAAAAGCCCCCCACTCCACCCCTTCCATGAGGCCCCGCTCCTGTCCTGCCTCTTCCCACCCTTTCCCTGCCCCCATTCCAACCCCTTCCCCAAAGTCCCTGCCCCAACCCTCCCAGCCCCTTCCCCAAATCCCCGCCCTGGCCCCGTCTCTTCTCCACCTCCTCCCCTGAGCGCACCGCGTCCCCCCTCCTCCCTCCTGGAAAGTCCTAAGCGGTGCCAAACGGCTGTTTGGTGGTGAGAAGCACTGGGAGGTAGGCGGGGGAGTGGGGAAGCAGGGAAATGGCTTGCGCGGGGGGTGAGGGGAGCTATGGCGGGCCGCAGGAAATAGCTCTGCGTGCTGCGTGTTTGAGACCCCTGGGATAGAGATTATCTGAGATGTCATTTTTATTATAGGTGGGGCTGACAGCACAACCTATTAAAATTGCAACACTTCCCATTCTAAGACCCTATTTTCAGGTGCTTATAACTTTGCCAAATTGTAACTGGGTATCTGCTTTTTTTTAAAATTTCAGTGAAAACAGTTCAGCTGTTTCTGAGAACAAGGCTAGAGGAAAAATGTGTTTTACCCATTAAAAAAAAAAAAAAAATTCTGGTGACCTTTTTACTGAAAAAGCCTGCCCTCCCCCCATGCCTTGGAGTAGGGACTTGAAACCTCACTGGGGAGTGGATTTTTGTATCAGAAATGTGCTTTTTGGCACACCCTCCGTGCAAATTGGCTCAGATTTGGCCAAGTTATTTTGGTCTTTGGAAAATGTCAGTTTGCAGGTGCTCAGACTTGCTAGACCTTCTCGGTTAAATTCCTTGACGTTCCATCCATGTTGGGAATGCTTCAGCCCAGACTGAGCAGAACTTTCCCTACAGTTGTAACTCTGGGCTGTGTCAAGTCCGGATCCAGGCACCTGAATTGAGAGCAGGTGTCTCTCCTGTGCTTTCAGTGACATCCCACCCCTCCCTTTGGGCCCAGACAGTGTGGAAGAGGAAGCTGCTTGATTCAAATGTAGAGGGGACAAGAGCCAGACCTGGGGGGAGGGAAACTGGAGGCAGGGTGGTGGTGGCAAGACTGGGACTGGCTGAGCAAGGACACTGGGAGCCAGGGTTGAAAAGAGGCAATAGTAGGATTAGGAGCTGGTGGGACTGGGGAATATGGGAAGGAGTGGCAACTGAATGCTGGTGGGGAGGGACTGCCTGGGCAAAGAAACAGGACAAGGCGCTAGTGGGTTGAGTGGGGGACTGGGATGCAGAGAGATGAGGGTAGGACTTCTGGGCAAGGAGATGGGATGAAAAGCCTGTGTGGAAACTGGGACTGGGGAGGAGGGGAGAGAGAGATAGGACTGGGATGGGGCAGGTTGGAGGGGACTGGGCAGAAGTGGTCATGTGTGGAATTGGGCAGAAGAGTTTGTGCTCACTAGAGCACACTTCTCTCCAGAGCCTGGAATGGGACCCAAGATTCCTTGCCATTCCTCTACTTTCAGCAAATATCTGTGAAACCCACTGGCAAAATGTCCAATCCCCCTCTTGTGCTGGTCCACATAGAGGATGTATATTTACTGCTGCTATCACTTACTCTGTTAGCTCAGATGGCAGTGGTCTCTGGTGTGGATCTAAAGGGTCCAGGCCTGCTGATAACCCACATGGGTGTCTATGTGCCACAAGGTGGAATTCCTGTTTTTCAGTTTGCTCTTTTTTTTAAAACCTGGAAAATTACACACAAACTAAATTAAAATATCAATATTAAGGAATAGTCAAGCATTGGAACGTTAGGAAATACCAGAAAGTTGCCTGTGCAACTTTAATTGGGCCCTTTTATGCATACATATTATCATAGTCACGGCACACAATGGATGGTACTCACTTAATGAACAGCTATTAATATTTTGTTTTCTTATTTTTCAAAGCATAGCCCATACGTTATGTAGTGCACACTGTTCAAACCATGCTCTGAAGACAGAATTATTAATTTCCTTCTGGTTTTTTCTGTGGCACTCATCATTATAGTATCTAAATGTTTCACAAGCATTAATTTTACTTTCACGCTACCTCTGAGAGGTGGGGCAGTAACGGCATTATCTCCATTTTACTGACAGGGAACTGAACACTGAGAGATTAAGGTTAAAAAAAAAAAATTCACTAATTTTGAGTGCCCAGTTTGAGATGCCCAAGAGCTTGTTTTTCAGGGGATTTAGCACATTGTGTTCAAAGCACAGCTCCCATTGACTTGAGTTGTAGCTGTGAGTCATCAGCACTTCTATAAATCCGACTCCAGTCTCTCAAGTCAGGGACCCAGAAAATGGGGAACGCACAATTAAAGACCACCTCTCAATAGTTTGGCTTGAGTGACTTGCTTAGTATTATAAGAACTCTATGGCAGATTCAGGGATAGAATCCAGTTCTTGAGGGCAGCATTCAACTACTTTAATAATGAGACCCTCCTTTCTCTTCCTGCAATCACCTGCCAAATTCACTATACACCTTTCAACTTCTGCAACAAGTAAAACAAGGGTCCTACAAACAACAGCTTTCTTCACTACACAACTCTGATTCATATTCAGAGCAGGTTCCTACTGGACATTGAAAGAGGCAGGGATTCTGTAGAAAAAGTACATGACTGTGTAATTAAATACTGGATCATAATGCATATGCACAAGGAGGGGAAATTAAGGTTGTCCAAGCAACCTTAATCTGCCATTTCCAAATTTGAGTGCTTGAATTTGTAACCTTAATACTATTTATATATAGGGTTGGAAGGATTAGATTTTTATTGGTAAATGTCAGTTTCATTGTACCCACACAAATGGATGAAAAGTATTTCCATTGATGATAACTGAAATTTACAGAAAGGCAAAGTAAGAGAAAAGTGCTGCATGAGAGCATATTAGAATTTGAGTTAAGGATATTTACTTTGTATATATGACGTGATGTTGACAATTTGTGTTTTGACCATTATAAAGCTCTATCTTTGTGAATCTCAATATCTACTGTCATTACATAAGTCTGACCCCCCCTTAATTATCCCAACTGAAAATTTAAATCAAAATAAATAAATCCCATAATTTTGCACAATAGTGAACTTAAATTGATTTTAAAAAAGCTTAAAAATAAACATTGCTGTTTTGTCAAAATGATATAAAAATTGAATTCTCCCAAGCCTAAGTACGTAGATTGATAGATTGTTGCGGTGATTGCATGTATACACATTTTTGTGCATAGATCTTGAGGATTTTTGTTGTTGTTTGTTAAAAACTTTGTCCCTAAGTGTGTGTGTGTGTGGGGAAAAACCTTGTGTTTAAGGAGGCTTGTTGTAGCATTTTGTGATGCAGCACAGTAGCGTTGTGGGATGAAGATGGAATAAAAAGATTCATAAATATTTAAGACCAGAAGGAACCATTATGATCCTGTAATCTGACTCCTGCGTGACACAAGCGATAGAATCTCATCCAATAGTTTTGCATCAAATTCAAGATCAAAGTTCTGTTTGAGCTATAGAAGAGGTTTAGAACAAATCCAATCTTGATTTAAAGACTTCAGAGGATGGATAATTGTTAGGTCCCTGCATAAGTTATTTCTATGGCTAATTTAATTGCTAGTCTGAATTTTAGCTTCATGTTACAGATGTTGGATCATAGTTGTCTTTTTCTGCTAGATTAAAGAGTCATCTATCAGAAATCTTTTCCCAATGAAGATACTTGTAGACCATGATTAAGTCACCTCTTATCCTTCTCTTTTGTATAAACTAAATAGATGAAGCTTCTTAAATCTCTTGCTGTAAGGCATGTTTTCCAGATCTCAGATCATTTTGGTGTATGGTTTTTTTGAACCTTTTCCAATTTGTCAACATCCTTTTTGAAGTGGGAGCTCCAGGACTGGATGCAGTATTCCAGTAATGGTCTCACTAATGTCATATACAGATGTAATGCCATCTTTTTACTCTTACTTGATGATATTCTGTTGATGCCAGGATCATATTAGTTACTCTAGGATCATATTAGTTACTCTAGCTACATCATTGCATTAGGAGCTGATGTTCAGTTCATTTTTTACCATAACCTATAAATCCTTTTCAGTGTTGCTGCACTCCAGGATTCAGATCTCCACCTAATAAGTGTAACGTGCGTTCTTTGTTCCTAGGTGTATGTGTGGCTTTGCATTTTGCTGCATTAAAATGAGCCCCCATTACCAAATGATGTATAACAGTGTGTATATCTTGCTCATGTTTACTTTGACAACCTCCTGACAAGGTATCACTAATAGTAAGTTTCATAATTGTCTGTTGGCCAGCAGCTAGTTCCCTGAAGCAAGTCAATGGAAACCCTGTCTTTAGCCAGATCAATGCCTGCCAATGCAGTAACCACGTAAATTATTTGCTAGCTACATAAAATACACAAGAGGTAAATTGTATAGGGAATCCTTGGATGAGGCAGTGTTTAGGATACAAGGTTCCTACCATCAAGAGGAAACATTGCTTCTATTTTATTTTTTTCAACTTTGATACAACAGAAGAGACTCTGCTTACTCAGGAGGCAGATGGAATTGTTCCAACTGTATTCCGGACTGCTCACACTACCCTAGGGCATCTAAACTTTTTTCATAACCTGAGCCAGATCTTAAAGAGAGATTCTTTTAGTCTATCTGCTTTTTCATGTGTGATTACATAATATCCTTGTGGGGAAATAGAAACTGTTTACATGGGAATGTAATCTTAAGAAAGCATTTGTATATTTTTCAGCTCTTCATGTCATGTAGTAAATGAGGCAAATTTAATGGAATTGTTGTGGATTTTCACCAGTGTAACAGATCAGCTTGTGGCCTGTAAAGAATTATGAAATTGAAAATTGCATCGGGTATATAAAGTTTTTCAACATCTCACAAGAGCTAGTATACAAGATGTTCTAAGATCCACTGGGAAGAAGTATTAGTATCTTGCAGTTATTGAGCTCTAAGGAGCTGCTGTAAAATATCATGAAATTTCCTCATGGTGAGAGAAACTCCACACTGTAACTGTTTTGAAGACAGCTGGATGAATGACATTGCCCACTACATTGAACTTCCCTCCTCATTTAGAGCTTCCCATAGGCTGTTGCAGAAGTAAAAAAAATCTGTTTTCATTCCTTTTATAACCCTGGCATAAAGCTTCAAAAAGGCGCTTTTGTTAATCAGTTGGATTGGGTAGAGTGACAGTGGGGGTATCTTGTGCTGTTTTCTTTCTTGCTTCATCTGTCTCAGGCTAGTTGTATACTATAGTTCATGGTGCTGGTGAATAGGGAGTTTAGGGTCAGCCTATTTTTAATCAAGGATAAAGATAAATTATGGAGTTCTACCAGATGACCTATTGAGTGATCTCTTGGCTTGACAATATTTTCCCTCAACAGACTTAAAATTACACTGTCTGTCTTAGTCTTTGAGTGCAGACCATTTAAATAGACTCATTATTCATCACTTCCCTTGTGAGAAACGTGTGCCCTGACCCTCAGACTGGAGAAGACAATGGTTGATCCATCACAAAAGAATGACCCTTCTCTCCCCTTCTTTTTAGCTCAGAAGTGAGATCCAGGCTGTTGCTAAGTTGAGCCAGAAACCACCTGGAATGGTTCTATGGTTGTCCTGGTGACCATAAAAAACATGAGCTAATCTAGAACAGTGTACATCTGTATGGACATTTAACTTACCAAGAACAGTCTGGCTTGGTGACTCCTGTACTGATGCATGATGGAACTCTTAGCTCAAGGGTAAACTCTGCAGTGCAATGGGTAGGATTAGTATTGGTTTATAGTAGAGTCATATTTCCATTTTGTACATATAATGGACATACTTTTTCTGGTCTAGCTTTGGAGTAGTAGCAGTCCTATATTTAAGATTGAATGCAAATAGCTCAGAGACACCACTTTCCTAATCCTTTCTCACTTCATGCTGAACCATGAACCCACCTGGTAACATATGTTAACACTAGTGAGTTTTCATTAGCTTCTGTGAGTTACACTGGATCTTCTGAGAACAGAATTTTTGAAAAGACACACTTTATATCCTTTGGCAATTGAGTAACACCATGATAGTTTTTAAAAGTTTGAATTACTGATAAAATACTAAGAAGGTGTTTTTTCACATTTTAATATTTTTCACGTTATCATTCCATAGTACTATAAATAATTTTGTTTTATGAGTAAAACAAAAACAAACCCCCCAAACTCAACAATCTTCTTTTTGTAGCTAATTAGACATTATCCTTCTGTAAACAAGAACTTTCCACCCTTCTTACACACCATCTATTATTTGTTTGTTTATATGGCCTGTTTATGTATAGATTTGGGTTTTTTTTTTTTTTTTTAATTATTGCAAAAGTAGACCAAAATTTTCATACATGAATGCCTAAAGTTATGTTCTTAAATTCATGTTAGGCACCTAAAAACATAAGAACAGCTAAACTGGGTCAGACCAAAGTATCCTGTCTGCCGACATTGACCAATGCCAGGTGCCCCAGAAAGAATGAACAGAACAGGTAATCATCAAGTGATCCATCCCCTGTCGCTCATTCCCAGCTTCTGGCAAACAGAGGCTAGGGACACCATCTCTGCCCATCCTGGCTAATAGCCATTGATGGACCTATCCTCCATGAATTTATCTAGTTCTTTTTTTGAATCCTGTTATAGTTTTCGCCTTCACAACATCCTCTGGCAAGGAGTTCCACAGGTTGACTGTGCATTGTGTGAAAAAAATACTACTTTTTGTTTGTTTCAAACCTGCTGCCTATTAATTTCATTTGATGACCCTTAGCTCTTGTGTTATGAGTAGGAGTGAATAACACTTCCTTATTTACTTTCTCCATACCAGTCATGATTTTATAGACCTCTATCGTATCCCCCGTTAGTCATCTCTTTTCCAGGCTGAAAAGTCCCATTCTTATTAATCTCTCCTCATATGGCAGCCGTTCCACACCCCTAATCATTTTTGTTGCCCTTTTCTGAACCTTTTCCAATTCCAATATATCTTTTTTTGAGATGGGGCGACCACATCTGCACACAGTATTCAAGATGTGGGCATACCATGGATTTATATAAAGGCGATATGATATTTTCTGTCTTATCCATTCTGTTCTTAATGATTCCCAACGTTCTGTTTGCTTTTTTGACTGCCGCTGCACATTGAGTGGATGTTTTCAGAGAATTATCCACAATGACTCCAAGATCCACGTGAGTGATAACAGCTCATTTAGACACCATCATTTTATATGTATAGTTGGGATTATGTTTTCCAATGTGCATTACTTTGCATTTATCAACATTGAAAAATGTGGACTTTCTGTTTTGTTTTGTGTTTCCAATGCCCTTGAGCACCTCTAACCTTTCCATAAACTTCAGTGGGCTTTGTGGGTGCTCATCACTTCTGAAAATAAAGCCATTTATTTTTAGTTTCCCAAAATATAGGTTTAGAAGCTTAACTTTAGGCACTCAGTTATGAAAATATGGCTGTGAAATTTCAGCTTCATAAGAATGAATGCATACAGCTATGTTAGCAAACTTGAAAGTAGCACAGTTACATGTGATCCTGAGCAGTTGGACTGTTACTACAGCCTTTTGGAATATTTGAAATTAACATCGTGCAAATTATCTTCAAAAGATTATCAGTGATAAGTGATATATGTCCTGGGCAAAATTTTATAGTGCTTGGGATATGTGAACTTGCCTTGAGCTGCCAGGATTTAGACAGGGAAATGACATCTGGTCAAGATGACCTGGAGCAGTGGAGGGCAGACAATTAACAAGACAGCTTCATCCAGATGTGAAGCAATGCAGCATACAATAGCAGTGGGAGGACTGCCTGAAGCAGTATACTGAATTCAGAAACTGGAAACATTCACACAAACTTTATAGTGGTATAATTCATTCCAAAATAAGAGTCATGTCACTTCCAAAGCATACTGATTAAAGTGGGATAAAACACCAGAGAAATAGAAAAAAGAATTTTTGTGCATGTGGTCGTAAGGCAGCTTATGCTGTAAAAGCTAAAGGTATACCAGAAAACCTTTCCCATATAGGCAAGCCCTTAAACAGTGGTGTAAGTTGCTGCATACAAGATGATCTGAAAACAGATGTAAGTATTAAAGTAGTAATTTGAGCATGTTAAATCTACTTCATTCACAGAGAGGATAGGAGAGCTGAGTGGAGCAAAAAATGGTTCCATGGCTGGCTGAAAAAAAAAAGTGTGTGCAGTAGGAGAAAGTATCTCACTCATCTACCTGTGGTGATGCAAGCAACTTACACATGGGCATTCACGCTTTGAACACTGACGTCACCGCATTAGACTTCCCAAAGCTTTGCTCCCCTTTCACGTTACAGGCCTATATGGCAGGAACACATATAGTTTTACTATACATTAGCTAACCTTTGAAAATGTATTTTCAATACATCAAGATCATATGTTTATACTACTGATTATAATCATATAGACACATGATGCTATAATTTACTTTGATATATAACTATCAAATTTATTTTTATCAGGTTTATATACGATTAATGTATCAGAAGTGTGGCTGGATATATGAGTCACTGAGTTGGTCCATGTATCTGTCATCCATGTATCTGTCAACATGTATTATGTCGTGGTGACCCTATAGGCACTTGAAAGCTGTTGCTAGCAGGGTGTGCAGTGTTTCACCTCCTAAACACAGTGAACTGATATGAATGAATCATACTTTGCAAAGGTTTCAGTGAATTAGGGCCTAGCTGTATCAGTGACTCTCTCTGCTCTTTTCCGTGGCTGCTGTGCTGTCGATGTTTTTAGAGACAGAGCCAAGATTTGAGATTCA
>NW_020664464.1:25595953-25666608 GCF_002925995.2 Terrapene triunguis | reverse complement strand
ATCTAAATTGTATTTGCCTAGTTTATTGATAAGAATATCATGCGAGATGTTGATGCTCAGAACAAAGTATTTTTAATGGAGGGCTCATGACTATAGGATTCATTTTTATGGGAGATAAGGCTGAGCCTGAATTTCACTTCCTTAAGAACATAATATAAGGTGCATCTTTTTGAAAGGACATTGCTTGTTTACAATGTATGTTTGAGTTGACAAATTCCTTTACGTCTTCTATTAAAAACTCCTTACCATATACAAATTTTAAAAATACATAAGAACAGCCATACAAGGTCAGATCAAAGGTCCATCTACCCAGTATCCTGTCTTCCGACAGTGGCCAATGCCAGGTGCCCCAGAGGGAATGAACAGAACAAGTAATCATCAAGTGATCTATACCCTGTGGCCCATTCCCAGCTTCTGGCAAACAGGCTAGGGACACCATCCCTGCCCATGCTGGCTAATAGCCATTGATGGACCTATTCTCCATGAACTTGTCTAGTTCTTTTTTTGAACAGTTTACGTATTTATAGTCTTTATTGTCTGTATGTCTCTTATTGGACAATATAAATAAATTTTTCACACTTGACTTTAGCTAGTTACACTTTCATTTTCTTAGAGCTTCTGTTTCAAACATTTCAGGGGAATGTTTGTGTACAAACCGTTTTTACACTCTAACACTTAAACTTGTGGAAACATTTCTCTTGGCCTTAAGCTTTTTATAAAAAGCTTATTTTTACAAAATTGTAAATTTGGACTTTAAAGCTAGTTTTTCCCCAAATAGCATCCTAAGATGTGTAACTCACCTCTCTGGAAGTCAAACACTGGCACCTGATCATTGAAAAAAATCTGCTGAGGAGGAAGAAAGAAAATTATTTCTAGAGAGAGAGTGACTGTTGCATCTTTCGTATCGTATGATGCAAATTGCTACACTGGTGGTAGCATATAAAATATATTTTCAATATCCTCTCTATATTTTCTATATTATAGGAGTTCCACCTTTATTATAATTGCATTTTTAAGGCTTCCACTACCCTAGCATCAGGCACAAAATAAAGAAGGCATGTGTCTGGCTGAGGACCATGGTCTTAACTTTTTTTTATTGTGCAGTCACTACTGTTGCGCAAAAGCTTGTGCGATTACGAATCTTGCATTCTGCCATAAAGGTTGAAAGACTTGGGCATAAGCTCCTCTCTAGTGGTAGATAATCATACAGGCAAGGGAACTCTCCAGTGAATGTCATGTCCCTGACCTTTGAGAGTTTTCTCCTGGGCTCTGTGAGAGACCATCTCCCTATTGTTTGCATCTGTTGTGGTAAGTTGAAAGACATCGTGTTCTATGCAGTGGTGGCTTGAGGCCATTTTTATTGTGGGCACTAACTTGATTTGGCTTGACTTGTGTTCACTATTTTAAGACTTTATTGAACTCTTCTCCAATGAAATCCTTCTCCTATTTGAAGCCTCTTACAGGAATATATGCACATGTACTATAAAATGTGATGCACTGGAACAGCTGTCCCAGTGGTATCCTTACTTGATGGAATAGCTCCTTCAGATGAACAGCTATAATAGTATAGATTGGGATCAACATATGTTTATTTTACTTTCAATTTATCTTCTCCTTTTTCCAAGTTGCTTAGTGCCTCAGGGGCCACAATGGCAGAACCTTCACTGTGTCTATGCAATAACTAAGCACTAAGCTGTTGTAAGCTGTAAAGATTAGAACCAATATCTGGAAATTAATCCATAATTGCAAAAGGAGCCAGTGTCATATGAAATCACTGATAAGATGTGCAACTTGTTAATTTTTTTTTGCAGAATAGGTGAGCTAATATGTGCTGAACCCAACCTGTGCTTCCAGGAGTCACAGAGCTCTTCTCCAAAGAGGGCATTATAGCAGTCAGCCCTGCAGGGCATGATTGCTTGGCTATATCTAGATACTTATGACCCTATTTCTATGATGTAATTAACTAGTATCACCATAGGCTGGACCATGTGTGAAAGGAAAGGGCACAACTCCCACTTCTGATGAATAGAAGGAGAAATATGCATGGTGGGTATTTTTTATTATTATTACTCTTGCTGCTACATAGATGTGTTGGAGCAGCACTGTATCTAGTATGACTCCAAAGGTTGTATCAAACTTGACTACCAGGAGCAGATACCCTCTGTGGCTGATTTGCAGAGTTTCTCTTTTCACCACTGTTGCCTTACCCGGGTTAATCTCTTTCTAATTTGTTTTCATCCTGATAACTTATTTTTTTTCATGAACTTAGGTAATTGGATGTTTGTCTGCTCTGATGAGAAAGATGTAGAGCAGGGCATCGTAGTTTTGCACTAAAATCCACAGCATTTTTTAGTCTCCCGTAGAAGTTGGAAACTTAGAGACAGGACTGAACCCTGACTCTTCTCTGTCCCAGGAGATCTTACTTATGGAAACTGTCCCCATTGGATCTCTATGATGAAATGAGCAAAGCATGCTTGATGTAATTTAATTTCACCCTGCTATGTCAAGTCATCAACACTGCACAGTCAGCAGGCTGTATAGTTATCAATGAACGTACCACTATTAGAGCAATTGTTAATTCTTTAGCTATAGATAAGCAAATTGTTGTCTCCATCCCATATCCTCATCTTCAGCCTGATTGGGGGGTGTCTAAGAAATCCACGTGTTTTGTCAACAATAAAAGTGTTACAATATATTGTATATTCTGAATAGATATTGAAAATGTTTCTCTTATTATGGGGACCCTTTCTGCAGGTCCTAAGCAGCTGTAAGAGCATTTTTCTGCTTGTACCTAAGTTTTTGGAGTTGATCAGCTTGTGTGTAATAAATGGGTACCTTTCCTATTGGCCCCTCCATGACAGGTTGGATTGTGTAGGACACGTAGCCTCTCAGAGTTCCGCTTGCTCTACCAGGATGCCTAGGAGTATAGTCTGTACCACAGAATTGGAATATACTTTTAATAGATTATAAAGCTGGTAGGGGGACCATTGTGATTGCCTAGTCTGACCTTCTCTATTACTAGTAAGTGGACCATAATTAGTGTGCTCTGTTTGCTTTTTGGTAAATAATTAGGAAAACTACACTTTCGCTGTATTATCTAACTCACCCAGGAAAGTCAGTGGCATTGGATTAGGTATAAACTAGTGTAGATTCTTCAAGTGATTGTCACATGTATTCCTCTCCTCATGTGCGCGCACACACAAAAAAAGCATATGCTGTGAAAATGTAGCACTTTTGAACAGTTTTATATTAGTTGTTTTGTCTTCAGTGGAGCTATGCAGACTTATACCCACTGAGGCTCTGACCCAGGGTTTATTTTAATAACTACCTCCATAAATACAGATCAGTGTGTAGTCCCATTGCTTTCAAGGAGATTATTTGCATGATTAACATGTACAGAATGTAGTTTTCTGTAACTTTGGTTTCAGGATTTCTCATTTCTGCTGTCAGTAGTTTACATAAATTTTGAAGTACCAGAAGGTTTTTGTGGGATGAAAGTAAATTTAGGTCTAGAATGAGATCTCATGCATATCGGGCATCTTCTTATGAATGTCTTGCTGTCCACTGAAACTTAACACGACCAAAGCTGATCTTTTTCCTGAAGTCTTGCTTTTATCTATCCCGTGTCACACACAAATGTCTGTGTGCTTTCTCACGTCATCAATTATACATTTGAAAAATTTCCAGTCAAAATCTCTAAAGCTAATACTTTACAGTATTTCTCAAGCCTCTCCTCAAAGCTCACCTCTGCCATGTATACAGAAAACAGCTATCTGATATGAATAATCAAGTGATGAGTTGCGTTTACTGATTGGCTAAGAAATAGGCACACAGTCTGTGCTAAAGCATCTTCTTATTACTGCTGCCTCTTTCCTTCTCATGACCACTTGTTTGTTTCATCTATCTCTTATGTCTTGTCTTCTTTAGATGGTCAGGTTTTTGGTACAGAGGCTGTCATTTGGTATGTCTTTGAACGGTGCCTGGCACATTGGGCCTGGACCTGCTTGAGGCTTCTAGACGCTACCACAATATCAATGTCAAATTATAATAGTAATAAATAAATGGGGTAGGCAGGAACCCAGTGATATTCTCTCTAAGGCAGGGGGTCAGTATTGGAGGGGGCATCGCTTTCAACACACCTATTCCTTCTAGCCTACTTGGTTTTTGGGTAAATTGGAGCACACTCAGTGTGAATGTTTGCACTGTAGTGTTTTAAGTTGCAAATATCAGTGATGGAATTAACTTTTTTTTTTTTTTTTAAATGTAAAAAGAAACAAAATGGTGGTTTTAACTCATCCCTTCAACATCTTGTCATTAGCACTTTTTAGAAGACTAAATGTTTCAGGACCAAATTATGCAGACTTAATTCAATCAAAGCTTCTTTGGGATTTGTGACTGAATAAAGATTTTAGGATTTTGCTAGGAGAGATTTTGACTTTCCTTTTTGTACCACATAACTTCTTCCTCTGTGATTGCAGCTCATAATCTGATTTTTAAAAACAAGCTAAGCATGCTGTTTGTAAATTTTTTTTTTTTAGTCATTACTAATCCAAAATAGGTATACCAAGAGGTATTAATTCCTAGTAACAGTATATTGTTTTTAGACTCACTTTTGTAGTAGCTAAATGTACAGTATATGCAAAACACTTCAAGCAATCATCTGCATCATTTCAGTGAAAGGTCTGTTTGTAGTAATTACATGATTTACTAGAAATCAAAGAGGAACAAACCCAGTGAGTTACACAGAATTTTAAATGCACTCATTTCTCTGAATTGCAGGGTTTCAGTACCAGTTACTAAGAACACATATTCTGAATACCACCTTGCAGTCTTACACAAATTTTAATGTTAAAAGGGGAAGGGAAAGAACCTCATCGTTGGTAAACTTCAGGAATGTTGACTCTAATTAAAATCAGAAAATGATGTCTGCAGTTCTGTCACTATGTGGAACAGCAAAAATAGTGCAAGTGCTATAATTGAGAGGCAGTGTTACATTAATGCGGGTTATTCAGTAAGATAGTGCTAAAATAATTATATATAGTTAATATATTGTGTCATGTCTTTCTTTAGGTCTAAACTTAAGGTATTGAAACAGTCAGGTTAGATTTTCTTGAGAATTTTGACATCCAGATTATAGGATAAACAAAAATCATATTTTTCCATAGTAGGAAAACGTAACTGTCCAATTAGTAGGGAAAATAATCATTTAAAATGTATAATCTAAACAAGATTACTCTATCAAAGAAATGATAAGGATAGAAAATGTCATTCCTGTTTTCATCAAATGAAACAATATTATGCCTAATATTACAGTAATTTTGTAAGAGTTTTTTCTCAGTGAGGAGTGAATTTGAAAGTTAAAAATGATATAGAGGAAGCTGAGATTTTAATCCAGCCATTGCAGTTCTTTAAAGAAATACTTCCTTAATACAGCTCATTGTGCAAATAACTTTAAAATACAAATACTGTGGGAACTGGCTCAACTCTTTTTATCCCTTTAACATACAGTATTTGCAATATATCCTGTGTTCCATTAAATGTCAACATTTACCCACAGATACCACGGAGTGACATGGAGTATAATCCTCAAAACCCACTTCAATGCACTACCCAAAAAGCTGGGTTGTTAGCTGGAGATGGCAGGATTTGCATTATTGGATCGTACTGGTGATTCATATGTCCCAGTATCTTGTCATGAGCAGTGGCCAGGACCAGATGCTCCAGAGTAATGTGCAAGAAACCCTGCAGTTGGTAGTTCTGAGAGAACCATCTCCAGAGAAAGATTCCTCCGAATCTCCTGTAGTTATAGGTGACTTAGGCTCTGTTTATATCCCTTCCAAACTCTTGTTTGTTTCTTGCTGTTTGACTGTGTGCAGGAGCTTATCTTTATGACACAGAGGGGATGCCCATGCCATATGCAGGTGTCCAAATTATCCCTGTGACCCAGTGAAACAGAACCACATCTATTGTGAGCAATATCAATGGGATTTGGGTCAGGTTTCTGTGGTTGAGCAAGGCCAAAAGTCTGACTGTCTTAATATAGCCACATTGAGATATCTTCCCTTTTGAAGTAATAATTTAGAGTCCTTTTCTGAGTAGTACTCGAATGCTTAGCCTCAATTGGACTTAATGATTATTGTCTTAAATAAAAACCACATTTACTAGAGAAAGTAATTAACAAGTTATGCTAAACAGATACTTGAGGTAAAACACTGTGATAAGCATTGCTGGTTAGGCCTGACCCTTGCTTAGGCAAATGAAAACCTCACATAACAAAGTCTCCCCCCCTACCCCCCAACAGCCATACCTTCTTTGTGTTTCAGTATCTCTGTCTGGAAATTTGTGACATGACCCAACAAACTAGGCCCAGGGTCAAGATCTCCCTGTTTAACCAGTGATCTTTTGTTTATAGCGCTTTTGGGCTTAATGAGTCCAGGTTTTAAGTCTTTATTAACATGTTGAATCTATGTTGAATATTAACTCATTCTTCAGCTCAGACTTAAACACGTATACTATAAATGTGCATTTAAGTTTCCTTAGTCTATGCCTCCGGATACATAATACTTCCTCCTAATTTTTGTGAATGCATATAAAGTTATTTTTACTCATTGCAAAGTACTCTGAACCTGTGTAAGTATTAGTCTGTAAATTGAATTTAGAAACCTTACATACATACAACCAATTAAGGAATACAGAATACTTACAAATACCTTTCAAAATGTCTCGTCCCCTTAATGTATGAGAAAATATTTTGCTTTTGGAAGCATCTTTTAGTATGTTAATGATTTCTTCATCCTAATGGTCTGTTTTCCATTTAATTTGTCTGATAGCATTATATTTATACATGCACTAAAATTTGTATTGCAAATAAAATTCATACTAGTCTCTTAAGGAGCACTGATAATCTCTATCATCAAATTAAATGTAAACAAATAGGACAAAGTAAACTATAATGGGGATTTAGAACCCTGGCTTGAACTTGAAGTTGGGGAGTGAGACAAAACTGAGATCCCCTGGGAACTCTTTGTCAGTTTAAAAAAGAAGAAAAGCGCTGAGATATTCTTGAGACTGTGTGCTCGTGTTTGTGTGTTAACAGAAACCTTGAGTTCATAACTCCTTTTTAAGGAATAAAAAAAGTGAAAATCACTAAGGAATAGGAGGTCGCTTGTGGTATGTCTACACTTTAAATCCTGTCAGTGCAGGGGTTCTCCTGTTGGGATAGGTAATCTACCTTCCCAGCGTTTTATGTCAGCTTAACAATGCTGCTCAGCAGTGTGGATTTTTCACATCCCTGACCAACATAGTTAAACTGGCCTAATTTTCTAGTGTAGACCAGAACTTGTTATGATGAAGAAGAAAAGTGAAACAAATCCACTGAACATCAAGTACTGGTCTAGGTGCTTGTTTTGCCAGCAATGTACTGTTGGCACAGTGCCATAAATCATCTCTGAGGACAAGCTGTTTTCATGTAAACTTCACCGTTTATTTGGACACACATGCCCACAAGTTGACAATATGTTGTCTTTCTGATTTACAATTTATGTCACTTTGGATGTTTCGGATTAAAGCCAAGGCAGAGAATAAATCCTAGAATTGTCTGATGGGATTTTCCTTTAGAATGGCATCTGTAAAACAAGTTGATTCAAAAGATCTAATTGATTACAATTCCTCTTCATAGGCATTTCTGTAATATCTTTTCCCTATGTCTTTAGGAAGATAATATTTTTCTTTGTCCCCATTGATCAAATACTTAGCTGTATCTGTGAGAATGTATCCTTTTACCCAGTTCCCTGGTAGCTAGGAATTTAAAACAATATTAGTTCTCTCCCACAGTTCTGTTTGTTAGCTGTTTGAAATAACATCTGAGTTATGTAACTTAGTCATATAACTGAAGTATGCAGTTTGTCAGGCTTTTAAGGAATGCACAAAGAAGGCTAGAGAATCAAGACTCAAGCTGTTTCTTGTGGAAGGTCTGAGATCAGCTTCCAATACAGAGACTTTGAAGGAAGAGGGGTCTTCAGTCATGCCTCAAGTGCTCTGGAGATGAGGAAGATCTCTTTGAGCAACAGAGGTCACTAATGCTCTGGGTAGCCAAGGAACTGGTTGGGATCACTCTGCCCCTTAAGCTCTCGGGTGGAGGACTATGAGAACATGAGACACACATGTATGACCCTTAAAGGAAACTAGTAGAGAAAAACTACCAAGTTCCTGGGCAGGAGCACCAACACACCATAAGTGGGATCCACATGCACAGACCATCTTGAAGACTCATTTCAAAGTAAATCAATATAAAATATGTAACAGTTTCTTCCGGAGCATGTCTGAGTTACTCCTGGATGTGGAGGTGCCTTATCTAAGACGTTGATTGACAAGAAACTTTAATGTTTAGACCTGCCATCCTTTCCAATTTAATGGGTCTCTAAAGAACATTGGGGTTTTGTTTTTTGTGTATAAAAGATCCTTAATTCATTTTAATTTCCAGATGCACTTTGTCCAATATTTGTAATTGAAGTGTCTGGAATGGAATGGAATGGCAAGTCTAGGAAGAACGTTTATTTGGGGTGAATTTCTGGTCTGCTTATTTGGGGTGAATTTCTGGCAATATGTCCACTGAAGCCAGTGGGGCTGGGATTTCATCCTTGGATTGTAGTTACCTTGCTGTCTATAAAACTACAGTGTAGTTCCAATTTTCCAGATATTTTTAAACTTGTTTCAATAGTGAAGTAAAATTAAGATTTATATAACTGATTTACGTTATTTGATAACTGTACTTTAGAATATCTAACTGAACCTTTGGCTCAACTTGAACCCAAATTTACTATAGTTATTTATCATTCTGATGCTAAATGGTTTATAGCCAACATTTCACACTGTATTTGAATGACTTTGTACCTTGATCCTATTTCAGAATTATTTAGTTCATTGTTTATTTCCTGAAGGGAAGTGGAAGAGGTTGGCTGAGAACAAAATAAATGTGCTTTTTTATTGTATCTGTTAGTACTGCATCCGTGGTCGAATCACATTGGGAGACCTATTTTCTCAAATGACACATTACTCCAGTGGCCTACCCATACCTTCCATACAAGTTAAATTAATTTGAAATATGAAAAAGTGAAACTATTGTGACCATTCAAAAACTGATGATATTTGAATTTAAGATGTCCTTTTGGCACACAATGAGAAGTGCTTCCAGAGCCTGTCTAAATTTCAGCTGGATAGGGGGATGCCGCATCTAAAACTTTCTGTAAATTGTTGGTATCAAATAATGTTCTGGGCCCAGATTCAGTCTGTTACACCTATTTAAATTTGTGCTGATATCATATGTTAAGGAGATTCTTGTGATTTAATTTGTTCTTTACCCTGTGAAAATATAACTGTTTGCAAATAGAAATACAAGCGCCTCTAAATTTAGTATCACATGTTGACTTAGAAACTATAGTGGACAGCTCAAAGTAGATGTCTGCTGAGCACACAGCAAGAGGTTTTTTTTTGTTTTGTTTTTAAAGAAGAGATACTTGAATGAATTGTTAAGAGTGGAATATGTGACTATAAATCACAATGGTATACCTTATCTGAGGTATAATTTTATAATCTTAGTCTAATTTTGGTTTCCTATTCAAATGATTGCCCACATGATTTCCATCCACAGATGTGAAATCAGATTCTTTTAGCCAGCAGTGTCTGTTTGGGGTAAGTCTGTACCTAGATGACCTTATGCCCTCCCACTCGAGGGCATATAGGGTGGAGGGGACCTAACCGTCCTCCTTACTTCCTGTGGCAGTGAAACGGAACCTGGCAGTGTCTGCCTGCTTCTCTGTGACTCTGGTGCAGTTAGTGTAGTTGTTAGGTAGGTAGTAAAATTTAGGTTGCTTGTTGGCTTTTTTTTAAAAAAAAAATTTTTTTTAAAGATTTTTTTTTTTTTTTTTTACTAACTTTCAATTGTTAGTAGACTTTGTGTCCCCCTCCATCCCTCACTCAGTGATGGGCCCCCTAAGTGCCTTTTTGGTTTAGGTGAAAGGCATATCCCTGACCTTTGTGCCATCTGTCACTCTTTTTGTAAGTGGACTCAGAAGGCTAGGAATAACGGGTTAAAGTTATTTCCTCTGGTGGGCTTCGTGAAAACCTCCTTGGATATGAAAAAGAAACATAGCTAAGGCTCTCTTAGTCCTCCCTCTATTCTCTCTAGGCTAGTGCCCCAGTGAGCTGTGATTCCAGGGCTAAGAGGTCTAAGGAGACCCCAGTGGTTGACTTCAATCTATTTGTCAATCCCTTCAAGAAAGGGTAGGAAGGACTATCACTCCAGAGATGAGCCAAGATGTAGGTCTTTTGCTCTGGGACCCTTGCAACCAAGGCAGAAGAGTTGACATGTTAGATTTGTCTCAAGCTCTGCAGCCTAAGGACAGCTAATGGCCTCAGTTGGATTTTTCTGGTGCCTCCATATTGCTATGAAAACAGTGCATGCCGTACCAGCTAAATCTGCTAATTCCCTTTCCTTGAGAACTGACTTCTCAGTAGTAGCTCAGTTGAGTCTCCCATATCCTCTTCATGGGATCCAGCGAAGATCATAACCTTGAAACTCTTCACCACATTGGACCTTAAAGTCAACAGAGAGAAATCCACACTTATTCTTATTGTTAGCGTAGAGTTCATAGGGACCATCTTAAATTTCAGGTCAGTGAGTGTTTATTTTCCACAAGAAAGATTCTAAACTATAGTGGACCTCATGAGCTAACTTCAAGATCACCCAAAGACATCACTAAGAGCCTGCCTCAGAATTCTGGGACATATGGCCTCATGTGATACAGTTTGCCAGACTTCACCACTGTTCCATGTGGTTAACCAGCAGACTGCATGGGCCTGTTGATCACTGGTCCACAGGAAGTCTTTTCCTCGTTAAATTGGCAGAAAGACCCACTTTGGGTGTGTGAGGGAGTACCTTTCTCTGCACCTCTACCAGCTGAGTTGATCTAGGCTAGATAAGTTTATGGAGGGAATGGTTTAATGGGATAACATGATTTTAGTCAATTAGGTAATAAAGTGCCATCGCTGGTAAAATGTGGGTCTGGCTAGAGAATCTTGCCTGTATGCTTGGGGTTCTACTGATCGCCATATTTGGGGTCGGGAAGGAATTTTCCTCCAGGGTAGATTGGCAGAGGCCCTGGAGGTTTTTCGCCTTCCTCCGCAGCATTGGGCAGGGGTCGCAAGCTGGAGGATTCTCTGCGACTTGAAGTCTTTAAATCACGATCTGGAGACTTCAACAGCTGAGTTAAGGGAAAGTGGGTGGGTCAGCTTTTGTGGCCTGCATCATGCGGGAGGTCAGACTAGATGACCATAATGGTCCCTTCTGACCTTTAAGTCTATGAGTCTATGAGTCTATGATCTAGGTCCCAGTGTTGCAGACCATCTTTCGCAAATAGGTCTATTGACCTATTGACCTGTAGTTTGCTACAGACTAGAAAAAGAAAAGCCAAGTGTTCTTTTCCAGAGGGGGCTCCACTCTGGGTTTCCTGTTGCATGTCTTTCGCATCCCCTAGACACCAGGAATAAGGTATGCCTTCCATTGATCCCCCTGATACTGAAGGTTTTGAGGAAACTGAGGCAAGATGCTGGATTGATAGCCCCGGCATGGGCCAGTCAGTTCTGGAACTCTGATTTGGTGAACGTCTTAATGTAGTCCTCAATCATTTTGCCTGTTTTGACATAGTCTCGAACAGTCAGATCCTACACCTGGACCCAGGCTCGTAACATCTGACAGCCTGTATGCTGAAATCCATCAGAAGATGATGTTCTGCTGAAGATCAGCACATTTTGCTCCAAAGCAGGATAACCTCAACCATACTGACTTATTATGCTAAAAGTACAAGATTTTTCTATTTAAGTATCTTGGTACCAGCTGTCTCCCTTTGTAACACAAATTTCAATAATATTGGACTATTGAGTAGTCCTAAAACAATCTAGATCTTCTATCAGTTCCAGAAGGGTCTATCTTGCAGCAATATCTGCATACCACCCTCCTTTTCAGGACCACACTGTGTTTTTTTCATCCTACAGTGAAGATTCCTTTAGGACCTTATTCAAGTTTTTCCCCCAATTCAGGATCACCCTCCTTCTTGGGACCTCAATGTAGTATTAGCAGGGTTGATGAGTGCCCCCCTTTGAGTCCTTAACAACCTGCCCCCTATACCACTTGTCAATGAAGACTTTTTATTAACCATTTTATCAGCTCGAAGGGTAGGGGACATTCAGGCCCTTATGGAAGGTTATATTCCCCTTTATACAGTGTTTTAGAAGACCTGGCTCATTCTCAGGCCTCACCCCACATTCCTGCCCAGAGTTCTTTTGGAATTTCATATCAACCTGTTTATTCATTTCAAAGTCTTTTCCTCCAAGCCACATCAATCTTTGGGGAAGCAAACAGACAATTGTTTGATAGTAACCAAAAGTGGAATCCATGTGAACAATCACCCTAGAGTAACTGGTTCTTTTGAGACGTGTTGCCCCAGGGATTCTGTGACCTGATCTCTTTTCCCATTACCAAGGAGTCTTGCTCCTCTGGGACTCTGTATTGGTAAAAGACCTGAAGGATTGTTGTGCCTGCTCTACTCTTTATCTCCCCACCACCAGTCCAAGGCATATATGGTGAGGATCTCTAGGGTGAAGCTGCAGCCTCAACGGACTCTGCTGGCCAAAAGAATCTGATCTCAGATGCATGGGGAGTATGTACACCAAGAGTAGAAACAATGTGGATACTTCTTGAACAACTGCAATTCCTGTACGATAAGTAAGATTTTTTTTTCTTTGTCTTAAAAATGTAGCTGAGATGAAAAGGGTACAGAGAGAAGTGATTAGTGTTTGGTAGTATAGTGGGACAGGAAATTACAGGAACTATGATTAAGTTGTCCCTCCGCAAAAGAATAAATGGACACAAATCGGACATCAGGAATGGTAACATACAAAAGCCAGTAAGTGAACACTTCAATCTCCCTGGTCATTCTATTACAGATTTAAAAGTCACTATCATTGAACAAAAAAACTTCAGAAACAGACTTCAAAGAGAAACAGCAGAACTAAAATTCATTTACAAATTTAACACCATTAATCTGGGCTTGAATAGGGACTGGAAGTGGCTGGCTCATTACAGAATCAGCTTTTCCTCTCCTGGAATTGACACCTCCTCATCTGTTATTGGGAGTGGACTACATCCACCCTGATTGAATTGGCCCTCTCAACACTGGTTCTCCACTTGTGAAGTAACTCCTTTCTCTCCATGTGTCAGTATATAATGCCTGCATCTGTAACTTTCACTCTATGCATCTGAAGAAGTGAGGTTTTTACCCACGAAAGCTTATGCCCAAATAAATCTGTTAGTCTTTAAGGTGCCACCAGACTCCTTGTTGTTTTTGTAGATACAGACTAACGCGGCTACTCCCGATACTTAAATGGAGCAGTTCAGAAGCCCCCCGGATGCAAGAGAGACCTAGATGCACTGTGCTGAGGGTTGTTAGGCCTGAGGGCCTGGAGAGTTTTCTGTGCTGGGTTCAGATGCTGAATAAACCATTCTGCTTTACACTGGCTGAGAGTCACTCCAATCTAGAGATCAGAGTTTTATTATTCCCTCTGGGCGTGAAGGTGCTGGTGGTCCAGAGCGAGTGGACTTCCTGAGGGGGGCCATGGCGAGAGACAGGCATGCTGAAGTCTCAGGGACATGCAGTTTCAGGAGGCGGAGGGGTCTACAGCTTAACTCCTGAGAATGGACTTCTGAGAAGGGCTGTCGCACTGAAGGGAGTTCCTCCCAGACATTGTACGGAGCCGAGAGAGAGCACATGACAAATAGGTCTTGGCTAAGGTTGACTAAATGTTTGTAAAGGCCATTGTGGTTTTTGTTTTTGTTTTGTTTACCAGGTCATATATAAAACAAGAAGAAATGCAGTGTGTGGTCATGGTGGAAGAGGAACTGGATTAAATTAGAGCAATAAATTTAGAACCAATAATAGGAAATGCTACTTTACATGACATATAGTTAACTAGTGAAATGCACTGGCTCAAGAGGTTGTCAAGGCAAATATTGTGGCTGGATTTAAAAAAGGACTGTTTGATTTTATGATCCTTAGTGTCACTTTTAGCTATGTACACCAAAACAATAAGGGAAATCTCATCCCATTTTAGAGGTGTAAAATCCCCAGCAGGGGATAGGGAGGAGTTTGCCACCGTGTACAGCAGGGGTGGCCAACCTGAGTCTGAGAAGGAGCCAGAATTTACCAATGTACATTGCCAAAGAGCCACAGTAATATGTCAGCAGCCCCCCATCAGCTCCCCCATCCTGCTCCCATCGCCTCCCACCCACTTGCAGCCCCGCCGTTCAGCACCTCCCCCTCCCTCCCCGCACCTCCTGATCAGCTGTTTCGTGGCGTGCAGGAGGCTCTGGGGGGAAGAGGGGAGGAGCGAGGGCACTGCAGGCTGAGGGTAGGGTGCAGGAAGGGGTGGAGTGGGGGCAGGGCCTGTGGCAGAGCCAGGGATTGAGCAGTGAGCACCCACGCCCCCCGGCACATTGGAAAGTTGGTGCCTGTAGCTCCAGCCCTGGAGTCGGTGCCTATACAAGGAGCCTCATTTTAATTCCTTAAGAGCCTCATGTGGCTCCGGAGCCACAGGTTGGCCACCCCTGGTGGTGTACAGCAATGCACAGTTGTTGAAGTACATTTTGGGAGTGATATCTTTTGCCGTCTTTGAAGGGATGAGTTACTGTTGCAAGCAAGATACCAGGCCACATTGTCCAATACTCTTGTCTAGCATAGTACTTTTTGTGTTCCTTCAAAAGTGAAATTGATTTTCTTTTCTGCCCTAAAGTGGGCTGATTAGAATTTGCGTGGGCTGAAGTGGAAATGAAAAGAAACTATATTTGAAATCCAAAATAGCAACTCTATCTGACCATTGAGTAGTGCTGGTGGCCAAACTTCAAAGAAAGCAGCTGGGGTATGTTTCCCACTTCCTCAGCTAGAGTATCATGTGTGACTGGCCACTAGGTTGCTGTGATGTTCTGCTTGCCCTTGAAAAGATTTACTTCACAGAAAGACTGCATTTTTTCTTTCTAATTTTCATGCACGGTTTTACGTAGTTGGGATTTAAAAGCTAACATTTAATAAAATCCTGAATTGAGGGCTTATTTCAGATTCCCAAACTAGTTTTTTGAGTAAAATTAAATTCTTAAAAGTGCCCACTGCCTGCCTTTCAAGAGGAGGTGTTTGTAGCTCATAAGCCACTTTTAAATCTCATTTTCTGTTGTAAAAGCTAAATATGAATCTGCTTAACAACGTGATTTTTGTTTTTGTTTTTTAAATTTGGAATTGGTATTAGTGTTGAGAATTAGTGGCGTGAGAGTCAAGTGAGTTTTGTGGTAAGCCATGGCAGAACGTCTCCAGTGCAGTAAGGTAGTGGAAAAGGCAGGCTCGGGAATATGTACACCAAGAGTAGAATCCATGTGAACACTTTTTGAACAACCACAGTTACTGTAGGGTAAGTCTCTCACCCCACAACCCCCTTGTTATGGGGACATGGGAGTCTGTAGACTGAGTGTAGTTGGCTGGCCCTCCTGCCCTGGGGGAGGAGCTATACAGTTGCATGCTAGCTGGTGGGGATGAAGGAGGAACTAAAGAGGCAAGCCTGAGGTAGCAGTGAGTGGGAGAACAGGAGCTGGAGTGCCAGGTTAACAGGGCCGGCTCCAGGCACCAGCTTAACAAGCAGGTGCTTGGGGCGGCCAAGGGAGAGGGGCAGCACCTGCGGCAATTTGGGGGCAGCAGGTCCCTCGCTCCCTCTGGGAGCGAAAGACCTGCCGCTGAACTGCTGCCGCCGATCGCGGCTTTTTTTTTTTCCAATTGCCCCGCCGCCGATTGCAATCGCGGCTTTTTTTTTTGCTTGGGGCGGCAGAAATGCTGGAGCCGGCCCTGCAGGTTAACCCTTCAAATGTAGATTTTTGCAATAGAAAGTAAGCTTCAAAATGGGCTGTTGGGCACTACTACTGAGAGGGTGACCAAAAGGGGACTAAGGAAGAAGATGCCTAAAGACCATGCTCTCCCCCACCAATTTTTTAAAATTTATAAATAATTGTATTCAAAAGAGAGAAGATAAATACCTTCTCCTTTATTTTTATCCTTCAACAAATCCTTCCTCTCATAGTGAAAGAATATGTTACACAAATTTTTTCTTTGTTCCCTCCCCCCCACATTTTATTTAACTTATGGTTTGATTTTTGTGTGATTGTTCATCAGTGACTCAAGAATGAACAGCCTGTTGTGACTTATTGTTTAAAATGTAGATTCTCTCTGAAAGGTGGAATGTAAAAATGGTACCTTCTTTGAGTTTTTGTCCATGTATATATTCCACTTGTTGTACGCAGATTCCCCATGCACTCAAAATCAGAATTGTGTGGTTGGCATTGTCCATTGAAGCTGTACATGTGCCTTCAGTGTCCGTGAGCTGTTGCACTGAGGACAAAAAGGGAGGTAGAAGCCCTACTGCCACTCAGTTCTTTCTCATCTCCTGAGCCTGGAAGACAAAGCTTCCAGTGTCCCTATCTAGTCACATCACTTCTTTCCCAAGCTTTAAGCTTAATACTATATATATTTGCATTAGAGAGTTGCTAGTTGCCTGTTTTTAATAGTGTAGGATGTTTTTACCTTCCTCCATTATTATTTTTTCTCTTCCCCTGCATTAGGATCTTTTCTTGTACCAGAGATTAGGATGTCTCATCCTAAATCACCTGGTTTTAAATACTGACCCTCTTGCGAAATGACAATTCCTATCAATGTTGGGCACCCTAGATGCCTTTTTTGTTTTGGGGAATCCCATATCTCCAGTAAATGCTCAGTGTGCAAGTTCTTTTAAAAAATGGACTGTAGAAGTTAGGGAGGTGCACCTTAAAATGCGTTTATTAGGCTGTTCCATGTGGCTGCCCTCTGATCTGGGCATGGCAGACCTCCCTGGGGAAGTTTTGCCAGACTTGAGAAGTGCCCGTGTGAGATCTGGTTCCGTTAGCTCCTGGATTTCATCTGTGAAAGCCCCAGCTTTAGAGTCTGATAAGATGGGTAATGTTAAGTCCTTAGAAGAAAAGGAGCATCACTCCTCTGCTAAAGCGAAGGGCAGATCCCTGAGGGGAACTTCTGTTAAAAGGAGGTCTAAGTCACCTTATCACCCACATTGAAAAGAGACTCCATGGGATTGTGTACTGTGGGAGTACTAAGACCTCGAGATCCAAAACTAGCTGCCTCCAGTACAAAGGCTAGAGCTCTGGTGGAGCCTAGTTTGGCACAGAGTGCTTTGGCACTGATTATTACAGTGCCAGCTTCCTTGGCACTTCTGAAGCTCGGTCCTTGGCTCAGAGTGGATCAGTACGGGGCATATCAGCACTATCAGTTTGCCAGAAGCCTGTACGCCTTCACCTACATTCGTGGGACTGGGCTCAGTAACGGGGAAATGTATGGCACTAGATGTTATGAGCTGGAATCTACTTTTGTTAGGGCTGACGTCCAGTCCACAGTACAGATGGCCAATTCTGTTTTGCCAGTACTGAGTCCCTGCCCAGGACTGGCTATCTCTAGATGCATCTTACAACCTGGTTGTCCAGCATCAGCAGCCCCTTCCTTAGAGATAGAATGCACATATCTCATCATCTGAATCTCAACACATTGAGGAGACCGTTTACTTATTCCCCAAGGACTCCTATTATGAATTCTGTGACTCTCAGAGGGTGTCAAGAAATTCACATTGATCTAGTTCTCATAGGAATTATGAGGATAAGGACATACCCTCCCTTTCTCTGTGCCCCCTGGGTCCTTATAATCTGCCAACGTTTGTCATATTGGAATCCTGGGATCCATAGGGAGCAAGGCATCATTCCCCTGATTAACCCCTAGGCTGCATACCTCTTCCCCTATTCCAAACCAAAAATCTACGGTGCCTTACCTGGCAACACATGATTCTCAGTCAATGGAGAAAATTTTGGGGGATGAACACCCTCAGACTGAAGATTTACAGATACCTGTAACTATATTGGCCTCATCCCTGGATGAGGCAGCAATCCCAGCTGCATTGTCTCACCCGAGTGACTACAAGAGCTGCTCACATGCATAGCAGGAAACTCCATTCAAACTCCAGGCTTGGATTCCTGGGCATGTGGCATTCCCCATTAATGAGGCTCTGTTGGATTCTGCCACGCACATTTGGCAAAGTTCTGTGATGGTCACCCCATCTCTGAGAGCAAATAAAAGATGCCAGGTGCCATCTACTGTACCAGAATATTTTTATATATATCCAGTATCTGACATGTTGGTACTATTGGCAGCTAATGAAAAAAACACAGCATTAACCAAGAACAACTCCAGGTGAAAGGGAACCAAAATGTCTTGACTTACTCGGTTGTAATGTTACTCCTCTGCCAGCTCGCAATTCAGAATTTCAAACTGAAGCATTGTTGGCCTGTTATGATTTCTTGAATTGCATTAAATGTTTTGATCTTATTTTTCTCAGGAAAGCAGAGTGGATTTAAATCTTTAGTTATATAAGGGACCATTGATCACTAGAATGCCTTTACAGGCAGCTCTAGACACGGAGTATATAATTTCACGGTCTATGACAACTCCGTAGTTGAGACAGGCATCCTGGCTCCAAAGGTCTGGCTTTTCAAGAAAAGTGCTGTCAATGCCTCATTCTAATCAAGGAGATGCTAAATTGCATACCCTAGGTGGTTGTAAGGCTTTGACTTTTTATTTTACTGCAAAGTACCAAGCCCTTCAGAGCTTCCCCAAAATCATTTGCAGTATTTTACTGAAAGAATGAAGGGTCAACTGGTTTCATCCCAGTGATTAGCTAAATGGGTTATTGGATGTATTAAACTTTGTTGTGAGTTAGGTAGTTCAGTACCCCAGCTGCTATTAGAGCCAACTCTATCAGGTACAGACCACCTCGGTTGCTTCCTTGTAAAGCATTCCCATTTTGGTCCTCTGTAAGGAAACTGTTTGGGATTCAATGCATACTTTTACTAAGCACTTTTCCATAGGGGAAACATCTGTCTGATGCTTCTTTTGGCAGAGCAGTGCTGCAATCTTTAAGTAGACCCTGAGTACCCACCTCCTTATATTAGATCACTGGTTGGGAATCACCAAAAGGGAAATAGATAAATGGCAAACACTTTAAAAAAAGAAAGGTTATTTACCTTTATAATACACCTCTACCCCGATATAACGTGACCCGATAGAACACGAATTCTGATATAATGCGGTAAAACAGTACTCTGGGGGGGCGTGGCTGCGCACTCCGGCGGATCAAAGCAAGTTCGATATAACGCGGTTTCACCTATAACACGGTAAGATTTTTTGGCTCCCGAGGACAGCGTTATACCGAGGGAGAGGTGTAATTGGGGTTTGTCACAGGCCTCAGTTGAGTGCCCCCTATTTGCCACTTACTATATTGCTGTGTGTGTGGGGGGGAAACCCGATCCCTGGGGGTTTAAAGCCTTCATGCGTGACTGGAGTCCAGTCACTGCCCAAGTCTTTGGAGTCCCTGGGTGCAGGCCCTCTGCCTAACACGCCTTCTAGCAGAGTTGGAACTCGCTGTGCAGCTGCTTAGTCCCTATGGTTAGTGCTAACCGTTTAAGTGCCCTGTAGCTTCAACATAACATCTTCAACAATTCCACTCAAAGGTGTGAGCCTTCTAGGTTACAGTTTAATTCTCTCAGGAGGCACATAGTAAGTGTAAAGCATATAACCCTCAATACTTTGCACAGATTCTAACACCATTTCTCTTTTACAGATAAAGCCCATGAAAGTACAGATCATTTAGAAAGCAATAACCTAACTGCAGTGCCCTTCACTAGCTCACTCTTACCCTTGGGAGTCCTTAAGGGACCATCTGTTCAGGAAGGTAGGCAGGATCTCCTGCCTCACCAGGCTCCTACATGCTGGGTTGCTTCTCCCTCATCTTGAGCTGGAGAAAAATGGCCCCTTGAGTAGAGCAGCCCCTGCCTGCTTATACCTTGTGCCCTCTTTGTCAGGTGATGTCCTGCTCAGCCTCCTCAGGTGATCAGAGACCCCTACCAAGTGACTTTATTACCAAGGCAATCCCCCCACCCCACTTCAGACTTGAAAACCCTATTTGCCTTGGGCAGCAGCCATCTCTTTGTAATTTACAAGCACAATTGTCAGCGTTTAATTACTTTGTTGTTAGGCCTTGATCACTACCCCTGTTGGACTCAGTCGAAAATGGAGGCAGAGACGCCACAGAAAAGACAAACAAGCTTCACATTCAAAATGGAGTTTGCATCTTGGTAAAGGTACATACAGATAGTTCATAATTTCACACAGAATTAATAAATTATACATATAGATTCCCATATCATCATAGGGTTCTTTGAAATGTGTTGTGCATGTACATAAATTCCACAAACCACCCTTTTTTCTTGTTACTATGGAGTCCTATTACACTAGCATTCTGTGGTGGCAAAGGAACTGACTGAGTGGCAGTTGGGTCTACACTGCTCTTTATGCCCTTGGTACAGGAGCACAAGGACAGTCAAGGCATGTGCGTGCCCCCAACTGTCGCTACTGGCCCAAAGACTCTGACTCGAGGGCACGAGGTGCACATGTGCATCAAAAGTGCGCTCTCTCTCGCTCTCTCTCTCTCTCTCTCTCTGGACAATGCATCTCAAAGAACTCCAGTTACTGTAAAGGTAAGTAATGTTTTTTTACTCAACAGATCTTGGTATTTGATTGCTGAAAAAACACTTCCATCGCTATAGGCTGTGTCTACGCAACAGAGTTATACCTGCTGCAGCTATGTGGCTATAGTTTCTGTACTGTAGACATGGCCTGAGAGCCTGATTTGCTCATGCATCATCACTAGTATTAGAAAGAACACAATTTGCCGTTTAGACCCTATGTTGAATTTGCAAAGCTAGCAATTAGCAAAACCATCTTTTTTTTTTTTACTAGTATATATTAGTCATAATTGATCTGAAGTCACTGAGGGACAATAAACTCTAAAAATAACATTATGGGGTTCAAACAGTTACTTTTGAGAGTAAAACTGCACTTTAAGTGAACTCTTGATGTTGTTTCCTAATATTAGTAAGAATGAAAATCAACACACAGGATTTAACAACTACAATTTTCTGTACTAGAAACATTTTGTGTGTGACAAAAGTTGGAGATGAAATGGTTACACATTATTGAAATGTTAAGAGGGGGTAAATATTTACCCATGAACTTCTAAACATTACGACAAAACGCGCACACACCAAAATTAAAAACAAAATATGTTACTAATCCTGAAATAGTACAGAAAATTCTATTGATATATTAAGCTATAACTACTGTCATTATTCATTTAATCTTATTGGTGGCTTCCATTTTCTGACTTGAAAAAAATACATTTTATATATGAAAGGTTTATTCAACTACTGTTTTGGTAGCCACGGAGTTAAATGGTAATAGTTTTTAGAAATCACTTCAGTCTGTCTCTCTATTCAATATTTCTTGTATATATGCTTTTTAACAGGTATAAAAATGACCTTTATTTTTACTTTACCTGCCACTGGTCTCTTTTCTTTAAATGCAATTTTGTGCAGTATATAAGTGACTATCAATGAAGTCCTCTTTACATTTTTTTTTCACTTTGAATTCAACATAAAACGATGTTATTTTGATTTTACTTTAATTCTTTAATTTACTTGATACGTTTCTTTTGGTAAGTATATTCTGTACCTTCCTGATTTATTGTCCTTTTAAGGTTTATTCTGAATGTATAAATTAGCTATTTCTGTAAAGCGAGTGGGATGTTCTGTGTGGTATATGAAAGTTTTGAGTCACATTTTAATTATGCAAACACGTGTATTTGGTCTACAAAGCATAAGAGTTTTTCCTTTCATTCCTGCAAGTGGTTTTAGGCACAATGGTAAAGATTTCAATAGTGCTTGGCTTTGATTTTTATGGTGGTTTGTCAAGCAAATGGCTGTCAGTGTAGAAGACTGCTAAATGATTTTAAGTTATTTCATCAATCTACATTGTGGCGCTGCCAGCAGCAGCTTGAAATGAGATTTTTTTACTGGGGGAAACTTTTATGGTCTTTAAATTGAAGCACAATCTGTTTACTTTGTAGAATAATAATCATAACTTTTATTTAGTTTTGTGACTTGTATAATTAACAAACAGGCTATTTCTGTTTAAACAAGGCTTTATTCCTCCCCAGTCTGTCTATTCTTTCTTGATCTTTCAGTAAAATGTATGTGTTACATTATAATAGTATAGTTCAGGTATCGGCAACCTTTGGCATGTGGCCCGCCAGGATAAGCACCCTGGCGGGCCGGGCCGGTTTATTTACCTGCCGCGTATGCAGGTTCGGCCAATCGTGGTTCCCACTGGCTGCGGTTCGCCGTTCCAGGCCAATGGGGGCTGCGGGAAGAGGCAGCCAGCACATCCCTCGGCCCGCGCCGCTTCCCGCAGCCCCCATTGGCCTGGAGCGGCAAACCGCGACCAGTGGGAGCCGTGATCGGCTGAACCTGCAGACACAGCAGGTAAACAAACCGCCCGGCCCGCCAGGGTGCTTACCCTGGTGTGCCGCGTGCCAAAGGTTGCCGATCCCTGGTGTAGTTTCTGTGCAAGGTTATGAATTCATTGCAGGATGAAGCAAAAGAAGCTTCGTTTTGATAGAACTTTTATAAGACCCATATATTAGAAAATACAAAAAATTACTGTCAAAGCAGGGAATAAGTTATTACTAAATGTTTGTTTCCCAAGTTTGATTGTATGCAGCCTATAAATTTTCCCCTTAAATATGTATGGACAACTCCGATTGGTAAAATCGTGATCCTGTTGAAATCAATGGGAGTTTTGCCATTGACTTCAGTGGAGCCAAGATTTCACCCATTGACTTTAGTGGGAGTTGCACGTGTATCTGAGGGCAAAGATATTTACAGGGGAACTACAAAATGTGTTTAATGTTTAGGATAGAGCTATAACTGTATTAAAGTTGGTCTTGTGCTTCTCTGTTGTAGTTTGGTATCATAAGTAAGAGAAGGAAAAGGCCTATTCAGAGTATATGACCTCTAGCATGGGCAGTGGGTGAACGCACCCTTGGCTAGCCCCCGGTCCCTCCCCCTCTGCCCGAGGCCCTGCCCCCTTTTTCACCCCTCCCCCGCCGGAGCACCCCCCCCACCACAGCCGCTCTCTCCCCCCCCACCCCCCCATGCTCCCAGCGCACTGGGTAGGCAGTGTGGCTGGAGCACCCCCAGCGTTGGGCGGGCGGACAGGACAGCGTGGCCCCAGCCATCTTGTATGCACTGTGGCTGTCAGCCTGCCTGCCCCAGCCTCTGGACCACAGAAGGGAACAGCAGGCAGGAGGGAGTCTGGGGGTGGGGCGTGGGCGGGGCTACGCCAGGCTGTTTGGGGAGGCACAGCCTTTCCCTGTCTACAATACCCGCTGCCCATGACCTCTCGTTCACAATCTGCAACCTCTGGAGGTATGTTGAGAGTGGGTGTTGGAAGGATTAGGCTAAACAGAACCTGGGGCTTCAGCTGCAATCCACTGAGGAAACTTGTGAAGGCTCATTCTGCAAGTCTATCTGTTGTCTGAAAATCTGAAGCTACTTCTTGACTCTGAGTGGTTGACAAAGTATTGTTTTCAGATGCTTTAAAATACTAAACTTTTAAGGGAATGGAGGCCTTTGCTTGTAGCTGCAATCTTTTTCATGACAGCCTTTGGTAACATAAAGAACAGGAGTACTTGTGGCAGCTTACAGACTAACAAATTGATTTGAGCATAAGCTTTCGTGGGCTACAGCCCACTTCATTGGATGCATGTAGTGGAAAATACAGTAGGAAGATACACACACACACACACACACACACACACACACACACAACATGAAACAATGGGTGTTACCATACACACTATAAGGAGAGTGATCAGTTAAGGTGAGCTATTAGCAGCAGGAGAGAAAAAGAACTGTTTGTAGTGATAATGAAAATGGCCCATTTCCAGCAATTGACAAGGAGATATGAGGAACTGTAAGGGGGGGTGGGAATAAGCATGGGGAAATAGTTTTACTTTGTGTAATGGCCCATCCACTCCCAGTCTTTATTCAAGCCTAATTTAATGGTGTCCAATTTGCAAATTAATTCCAATTCAGCAGTCTCTCATTGGAGTCTGTTTTTTTTGAAGTTTTTTTGTTGTAATATTGTGACTTTTAGGTCTGTAATTGAGTGGCCAGGAAGATTGAAGTGTTCTCCAACTGGTTTTTGAATGTTATAATTCTTGACGTCTGATTTGTGTCCATTTATCCTTTTACGTAGAGACCGTCAGGTTTGGCCAATGTACATGGCAGAGGGGCATTGCTGGCACATGATGGCACATATCACATTGGTAGATGTGCAGGTGAATGAGCCTCTGATAGTGTGGCTGATGTGATTAGGTCCTATGATGGTATCCCCTGACTAGATATGTGGACATAGTTGGCAATGAGCTTTGTTGCAAGGATAGGTTCCTGGGTTAGTGTTTTTGTTGTGTGGTGTGTGGTTGCTGGTGAGTATTTGCTTCAGGTTTGGGGGCTGTCTGTAAGCAAGGACTGGCCTGTCTCCCAAGATCTGTGAGAGTGATGGATCGTCCTTCAGGATAGGTTGTAGATCCTTGATGATGCGCTGGAGAGGTTTTAGTTGGGGGCTGAAGGTGATGGCTAGTGGCGTTCTGTTACTTTCTTTGTTGGTCCTGTCCTGTAGTAGGTGACTTCTGGGTACTCTTCTGGCTCTGCCAATCTGTTAACATAGCCATTGCCACTTTATGACTTGTGAGCAAATTCCCGAGAAATATCTCTGAGTAGTTCAAGTATCAGGGGGTAGCCGTGTTAGTCTGTATCTACAAAAACAACAAGGAGTCTGGTGGCACCTTAAAGACTAACAGATTTATTTGGGCATAAGCTTTCGTGGGTAAAAACCTCACTTCTTCGGATGCACAGAGTGAAAGTTACAGATGCAGGCATTATATACTGACACATGGAGAGCAGGGAGTTACTTCGCAAGTGGAGAACCAGTGTTGACAGGGCCAATTCAATCAGGGTGGATGTAGTCCACTCCCAATAATAGATGAGGAGGTGTCAATTCCAGGAGAGGAAAAGCTGCTTCTGTAATGAGCCAGCCACTCCCAGTCCATTGTACATTGGCCAAACCGGACAGTCCCTCCGCAAAAGAATAAATGGACACAAATCGGACATCAGGAATGGTACCATACATAAGCCAGTAAGTGAACACTTCAATCTCCCTGGTCATTCTATTACAGATTTAAAAGTCACTGTCATTTAACAAAAAAACTTCAGAAACAGACTTCAAAGAGAAACAGCAGAACTAAAATTCATTTGCAAATTTAACACCATTAATCTGGGCTTGAATAGGGACTGGGAGTGGCTGGCTCATTACAGAAGTAGCTTTTCCTCTCCTGGAATTGACACCTCCTCATCTGTTATTGGGAGTGGACTACATCCACCCAGATTGAATTGGCCCTGGTCTCTGAGTAGTTCCTTTGCAAAATGGATCAAGACACTTTAACAATTGTTTGATCAATGGCTGATTCTTTTAAAGATGACAAAAATATTAAATTGTTGGCAGTCCAACTCTCTCCTGAACTAGAAGACGCTGAAGCTGAAGTTAAAGGAACACCGTCTACTTAAAACTCACACTTCTCTCTGAAAAAGTTTAGCTACTATTGTTACAACATCTAAGATTACTAAAAAAGGAAGAGATTAGAAAAAAACCACTATTTCTTCAGTTTGTCTGCTGTGGGAATTTGATACCATTTTGTGTCAATAGAGCAGAGAAAATTTTTTAAATAGGAAAATGTAATTGTAAAACCACAGAAATTGGCTGGGGGTATTCAAGAGCAAATATAGTACCTGAAATGACTTTGAACTGTTTTTTTAACAATTACATTTCAGGTTGACAATGGCCCTTTTAATACACTTACAATCCTTTTATCTGCTCTTATCCAAGTTTTGTGAAAAAAATTGATTGACTTTCTATGAATGTCTCCCAAAGGACCTGGAGAAGAGCTATGTGCAAGCTCGAAACCTTGTCTCTTTCACCAACAGAAGTTGGTCCAATAAAAGAGATTACCTCATCCCCCTTGTCTGTCCCAAAAGACACATATTCTTTGTGAAGTAAGAAGCCTGCAATTCATGCAGGTCTCTTTGAAAGTTCTTATATTTATGCTGGAAACCGTTTCTGTTATAAATCTTAAAAACAACAACAACAAAAATCCTACAATTGCCTCTCAGACTCATAATGACACTATATTCTATAATGTCTGATGCAGTTATAGGGTCATTGGTTGTGCTCATTTTAAAGTTGGCTCTATGCATTTTTTAAGTGTGTGTGAAGTAAATAGTAATATTTCAGTTTGTATGGTAGATGAAAGTTTTGAGTCAGATTTTTAACTAAGTAATCATATGCTTTTTTCAGTCTGTAAAGTATAGGATTTTTTTCTATTGTGACTATTGTAATTTGCTTTTAGAGACAGTTATAGAGTTAAAGCCAGACATTAATAAGTTGGTGTCAAAGCAACAGTGCTACTGTTTTTATTCACACCATTTCCTCTTCAGCTTTCAAAGTATATTTTGCCTTTTGGTGTCTTGTAAAGCACTCTATTCAGTTAGAGCTTTATAAATAAAAAGAATAGTTGTATGCATTTGTCTATGATTTAAAGCCTACCCAAATTTATGCGCATTCACATGCAAATTTTGTTTGACTCACAGATTCCTGGTAAGTTTTTGGTATGCAAAGTCTGTGTATTACTGGGGTAGATAATTGCAGCCATTCCTCTCCAATACAGATTTGACCACAGTAATCCCCACTTTTCATGACTACCCAATTAGTTTATTTCACTGTTGTCAATATGGGACTATCCTTACACTTGGAAACTTGGCCTGTATCTAATAGTGCTACTTAAACTTAACAGTGCTAGCTGTAGATAATATATTATTATTTATTTGTATTATGTAGACTAGAGGCAGTAGTCAGGATCGATGCCCCATTCTGTTTGGCACTGAACATGCAGATAATGAAAAGAGTTTCTGCCCCAAAAGGTTACAGCATAAATATGACTAGACACAACAAATAGAGTGAACAGATGGAGGTCAAAGGAACAGTGAAACAATTATGATTAGTATTATAAGCCGTAGTTGTATTACTGCAGCTGTTGAGTGTTGTATGCCTCATGGCATAGGTGGACTTTAAGAATAGGTTTAGAGGAGAGCAATGTAGTGGCTTTTTTGTTTTTTGTACAGAGAGACACCTGCACTCTTTCCCCACTGCATAACGGGCAGCATGGGAGAAAATGTGAAGTACCTTGAGGGGAAATTTGATTGTTGGGTGGCAAAGGTTGGCATCTTTGGTACAGTGGAAGTGGGAGATGAAGATTAAGAGCTAATTTCTGGCCACGTTGAATTTGTTTTAGTTTGCACGGGAAGAGACAAGGTCAGAGAGGGAAGAAGTAAACCTGTGTTTTGTTAGTAGAAAAATGATAGCTGAAGCCGTGCTTTTGTATGAAGGAGCCCAGAGAGAGAGAGTATAGGAGGAGAAGAGGAGGAGGCCAAGAATAGAGCCCAGTAAGAACATCTGTTCAATCTTGTTCTGATCCAGTAAAGTACTCAAGCATGTGTTTTAAGAGCTTTGTTGGATCAGAGTCTGATGCTTTTACCTGAAAGGGCAGGAGTGAGGTGCTGATTGTGGGGAATAATTTTATTTTTAGATGCAAATCTGTTCAGTTTGTATCGTTAGTTGTACATAAAGGTTAAAAACAAGATATATATGTGCCAAAATACTAATTTGATAGTAGCATTTTTACAAATCAGAGAAAAATATTCTATTCGTCCTAGTGGGAATGACATGCATGTTGTCTGGAGAATACATGCACATGGGTTGACTGCTTGTGTCTGTTCCATTTACATGATATTCTACTGTTGCAGGGGGATGGACTCTATTTAATAGTTTTTTTCCATATCTAGATACTGTGATTAAGTCTATAATCTCTCTTTTCCATAAGGAAAAAAAGGGCAATTTTTCATAGAGCAAGCTTCAAAGGACATTTAAATTTTATAACACATATTGTAATGACCACAATTTTGTATAAGTAAGCTGTTAGAAATGTTTTAGTATATACTTGAAGAAAGAAACAAAGAATTTCTATTCATGTGTTTAGTAACATGGAAAAAATACAGAGTCCTGGCTTTGAGACACAGTTGAGAAAAGTGAACACAAGCACGACAGTTGAATTAATATATTGCAGCTGTGTTGTCTATCAAGATTTGTCATTAAGCCCTTAAGTTGCGGGAGAAGTCTCAGTTGGAGCAAAATTGATCAAAGTGGATAGTCTGAATTTCACTGTTTTTTCACTGTACACATTCAGTTCTTCTCATAGTTCAAGAAAAATATAGACTGAGAATAACTGATTAATTTGAACTAGCTGTATTTCAAAGTTCACTTGAATCTTATTGGCACAAGATAATAATATTCTAACTTTGAATACGATTTACCGCATTGCAGTTAGTTTACTAATATATGTATAAAATGTCACTTACAGGTGCTGACCTTCAGGAAAGAGCCAAAATGCACTCCAGTGAAGTTAGTTCTTTTGTCTCAAAAGCAAGAGCAACTATTAATGAAATGGGTAAGTAAAATAAACTCACTGTTGAATAGTTGCAGAGCTCAAACTTCTTTAATCTCTAAAGGTCAGATCAAAGAAGTAACATAAACATGTATGATTAATTCTTGCTACGCGATGGGATATCCAAAACTACTTATGTCGATGAGATAATTATGAGTCACTGGCACATTGTGTTTTAAAATGTGCGCAATAGTGTTTGACTTCTTATAGAATAAATTAAGGTGCTGTTTCACAGACTGATTAACAATATAGCCAAGTGGTTTGGAATCATATTTTCATGGAGGAAGAATTGTAGTTCTGTGCCCCCTCAATGGTGTGGGGTTTATTTTTATTGTCCCCTTCTTCTATTGGATATACATTTAATACAGCATTTGATACATCGTATAAATGTTTTAAACATGTACTGTTGATGGAAAATGTGGTTTTATGACATTGCAAAATATTGTTAAATCTGTATCTACTCTTATAGTGGTGCCTTTTGGTAATGATAGTTTTGGTTTTAAATTCCATTTTGTGGTAAGTGCTCCTTTTAGTTCTTAATAATTTGCCTGTGCATTTTGGAATATGAAATCTCCATCCAAAAGTGACATTTTTGTAGATTGTAATCTGATTGGTTTTGACAGGATATTGTTAATGTATTTTTATAAAAAGGAAGGTCAGTCTAACATAGCATCTCTGGAGCAATGCCTTTTATAAATTTAAGCTACAAAAATTACTAGTATGGGGTTAAAGAATCCAATCATACACAATTTTGACAGTGCCTGATGACCCAAGCAACATTTTTTTAAAGTATTACTCTTTTAAAAACTAAATGTGTAATCCTCCAGGGTTGCTGTGTGGGATTTACATTCCTTTTAAAGAAAATAAATGTTGGATCATAAACATCTTAAATTATAGGACTCTGTGTGTTGCTTATTTTAAATATTAAGAAGTTCGGGAAGGTGTTACCTAGCCCAAAAGTCAGAGAGCCTTTGAAGACAATGGAGTTGTTCCCAATTTACATGGGTAAGAATGAGAGCAAAATGTAGACCCTGTGAGCCAAAGTATGCCATGATGTAACACTCTATCTAACCTGGCTGAAATCAATGGGCTCCCATAAAGTGTAAACCGGACCAAAGTTTGATCTGTAAGATTTTAGGTTTTATCATGGGGAGCTAAGGCTAGATCTTCATTTTACCTTTAAAAAGATGAATTATTAATACTTCAAAATTGCTCTAGAGGAGCCAATTGCTTTTTAAAGACTAATTTTAATATGTTGTTCCATATTAACATTGGGTCAGATTCATAACTTGAATTGGCATAATGCTATAAATGAAACCAATATGCTATATCAAGTAAATAACAAACTATTTAAAAAATAGTCTTAGTATGGGAGTTTATGGTGGTGTGTCAGTCTGATTCCCCTTTCCTCCCTTTTAAAGTAAGCTAAATTCTTGAGGCTGTTTTTTAAAAACATACAATAAAATAATCAGAAAGGACTAAACCATTAGTTTCTTGCAGTAACTATTACCTTAAGTGCTAGTACTAGCATTCCAGTTGGCTTATAAAACAAATGGTAACAAGTTGTTGAAAAGATTTTCTTTGACACTCCATTTAATGTTTAGATAGAGGTAATAGATTTAAAGACTTTTCGCCGACTGAGGGAATGGGATCCTGTCTGTCCTTAGAAATGAAACAAATAAATATATTTTTTCCCTTGGAGCTGGTAAAGTTTTTGGATCTTTATATTGGGATAAATGGGAAAGTTAGAGATGCCAGACTTTCTCTGTGTTTTGCCTTACATTTCAAAAGCCTATTGGGTAAATGGATGATTATCTTTAATTTAATTAGATCTTGTAGGAGATTGTGTAATTATTGAACATTCAAAAATATATTTTCCATTGTTACAAAGTGGGTAAAGACTTAAATGTTATACTGATACTGAATTATATGAGTTTTAGAAGACCAGAAATACTACTCATAATAGGGGCACCCTTTCATTCTTATATGTCTCTATTCACTTTCTCAAGAAAAGGGATGCAATTGTGAATACATGTAATTGCATGATTTGCAGATATAAATTCCTAAATATTTTTAAAGATCCTTTGTTTTAGCTTGGAAAAGGCACTTGATATCTTAGCCAACTCACGCTTTTTAAAATGATGCGACTCCTAATGCCAAAAGGATTTTTAAAGTTAATATGGTATCCTGACTGGAGCTGGATGGGAAATTTATGACGACTTGTTTTGTCAAAAATGCAAATTTGTTGAAAATGAAACTCTTCATGAAACAGGGTTGGGTTTGATCGTTGTCCCGAGTTGAAAAAATGTTAAGAAAAAGGTTTGAAATTGTCAAAATGTTTTGTTTTGACATTTTTAAAATGGTTTTCTGATTGAAATTACTTTTAATTTTGAAACTTAAGCTAATTTAACTGAAAAAAAAATTGAGATTGAAACAAAATATTTGAAACTTATCAAAATGATTTTTGATTGACTTCCTACCCCCAAAAGTGAAAAAATTAGGGTCCACAAATATTTTTGAGATTTCAACTGTTCATCCTGATTCAAGATGGGAAAAAATTGTGAACTCTCTAAAATATCCATATGTTAGAAAACTGTTTCCCATGCATCTTTTACCTGAAAGGTAATGGGAATAGATTGTTCCAGAGTTATACCAGGAAACCATCCTCACATAATGCTATTCACTTATTTTTATACTCTCTGTTTTTGACAATTTTTTTTCTTGTTTAATTATTTGAAGTAATATATTAATTACATATTTTGGGCATTATTGTTTTGAATGTTCAATGCCAACGGTACATGCCATGACAGTATTCATATAACTTATTCTGAAACATTTCTGCAAAGTAGTTTGCGCTTTGTCTTCTCCATCACGAAGCTGATGAAGTATAAAAAAAAGTATACGTCAGAAATTGGAGATCAATGTGTTGTGAGGTATATGATGCCTTTACAAATGGAAGTGAGCATTAATCTTTTAACAAGTCAGGTTTTCAGTTCTTCTTTTTTTCTTCCGAAGGAGTAGTCTAGCATTACAAAAACTAATTTTAGTAGAGCAAGTGGGACAGTGTATTTGCATTGGATTCCTGGCAATGAATCAGTATACTGAAAACAAGCAAATGAAGATATTTTTTTTCTGCCCAGAAGCAACCATAATGTCAAGAGACGCTTCACGAAGGGGAAAATATCCTCCAACAATTATTTATTTGTCATTGTACAAATGCTGTAGAAACATATTTTCAATTTCCTGTTTTTGTCCCTTTACCATACAACATTAATGATGAAAACCAGTTTCAAATATGCACTACTTTCTGCTCTTCAGAAATAGAACACATTATGAAAACAGTGTTTATATTCAGATGTTTGACTTAGTAAGGAGATACTTTTAAAGAAAAGAGTGTCTTCAGAGCCCTTAAGAAAAATAACTTATTTAACTGTGTAGCCAAAATAGATGAAAGATAAATATTGCTTAAGACTTTAACTATTAAAAATCAGCCTTTTGAATTGGTATGTCTTAGCTTTTCGCAGTTATCGACAATTTGATTATATTTTTTGTTCTCGTACCAGTTCTTTATTATTATTTTTTTAAAGATGCAGCATCATTAATTAGGAATGTAACAACAGAAAAGATTTTTCTATAAATTAAAATCATACTGCACTTGTTTGCTACAGTTTTTAGATATAATTGTATGTGGGATTAATTTATGACTTCATGCTAAATTTGGGGGAAGTATTAAGATTACATTAAATATCACTTGGTATAAAAATAAGCATTTGAAAAAAGAGCAGAAGAAATTGTACTGAGCTATTTGTCGTAGCTCTGAATGCTTAAAGTTGAGGGGGAAAAAATCAAAGCATACTGCTATTTTTAGCACTAGTTGCTTTTGCTAAAATTATACCAGAGTTGTGTGGGTTGTTTTTATAGGGCAGGAACATAAGACTACTTGTCCATTACTATATTCTACCTTGAGACTCTGCATTACTGACGTAAGGCTGCTTTTACGCTGAAAGTTCTCCGAGGGGAAAACATTAGTAGATCTGCCTAGTTGTATACAGTTTCAAAAGGGTTTCTGGCTAAACTAAAGCAAAGTCTCATTGGCACACACACATGCATCACTTTTTTGATGCTTTGGGAATAAATAATACCTTGTGCCAGATCCTCAGCTGGTGTAAACTGAAATAGTTACAATGAAGTCAATGGTGCTATGTCTGCGTATGCCAACTGTGGATCTGTCCCTTTATATCTACACAGTGCAGTTCATCCAGTGAGATTTTAGCTACAAAATAACCTGTAACTTCTTGTGGGGTGGAACATGGTAGCCATTGTGTGCCAGCAAAACACTTTGTTTAGAAGGGAGAATGAAAAATTGAAATAACAAGAATTCATTTTTGGCAGTATTATATGTAATTACTCCAGCTGGAGTTTGGCCACATCCTTTATATATGTGCAAAAATCCCTAAGGATTGGGTGTCCAATCCCATTGAATTTCAGTGGGATTTGGATGTCTAACTCTCTTATTCCCTTTGAAAATCTCAGCCCAAGAGTGGTCAGCCTTGATTTTATATTCTGTCTGAAAGCAGTATAACACTGACAGACCCCGGTCGTCGTCCGGCGGGATCGAACCTGGGACCTCTGAAGCTAAATACACGAGCTTCTATTGCATGAGCTAAAAGCCGTATGGCTCTTGGCTAAAGTTGTAGAGCAGATTCATTAATCACTCTCTAAGTAGTCTCAGTGCTACTACATGGGACAGCGCACCACACCCAGGAGGTGTGTGGGTTACAGCAGCACATTGCTTCCTGGCACCATGCTGGATCATTGATTCAGTACCAACTAATGGAGAGAGCTACCAAATTTTCATATTATTGTAAGTAACTGGTGGTTTTTTGTTTTTTGTTTTTGATTTACATCGTCCATCTAAATACCAAATAGGCCTTACTCTGTTTGGCTTATAAGCGCTATTTAATTTTTACCCTGAGGTGGTTGTTATGGCTGTAGGCAGTGGGTAATATCCAGTTTTTTTGTTTGGAGATAGCTTTCACATTCCTCAATTATTTTTTAATTTATTCTTTGACTATGACCTTCCCAGATAAAAAGGCCATACATTTGGTTATTTTCATTTACTTTCCCTGAACAACAGCCTAAGCAAATAGTTGCTTCTAGAGAACTTCCTGAAAGGCACATTTTTATTCTCCCTTAATTTCCGTCTATCATCCCTGTTTCTTTAAGGATTTCCCAAGTGTCACCTCCAAACTTAAGTCCTTGCTCAGACTTTGGAAAAAATCACTCATCCTCTGAAGTCTTCTTTTCCTAATCTTCTACGTCCTTCACGCATAGAAAGAGATACTATGCCAAATTAATGCCATAAATTCTTATTTGCACTGGCCAGCAGAACTTGGTCCCTTAGCCCCCAAGAATTCACAGCCATGTAAATTGCCCTGACACCTGCTTTACCAGCCATTGACCACCACTTCTCAATTTATGAAACTGACTGGCGCAGCCTCAAAAGTAGGCAGAGCCAACCTGGGTAGGGTCAGATTCAGCCTGGCCAGGTGATGCCCTAATTTAGTGTTTCAGCCGGTGGGGTTCTTTTGGGGCCCTGATTTGAAGGTTAAAAGACCAGCTTCCATGGTGATGGAACCTCCAGAAGAGGATAGTGGCAGTACTGGTGGTGTTTTGTGGATTATTGTTTGTAAATATCTTTGACAATATTTTTGAGTGCCTATAGTGTGCTTGATACTAAGGAAACAAAAATAAATGGTCTCTGTTTCAAGGAATGTACTGTCTTAACTTAGATGGTACAGTAGTTTCAGACACACAAAATAATGTTAATAACATTCAGTCTTGAAACAATGAAGATAATCCTTGTGGGATTATTGCTGAAAGACTCCGTAAAAGTGGTTTTTCTTTTCTTTTCTTTTCTTTTTGAAAGGAGTGATTTGAATGAAGAGAGCTGCAGCATGGAAAGGAAGAGAGTTCCAAACATAAGAAACCACAAAAACAGGAGTGGGAGAAGAAGGCAGTAAAAGGTTATGCAAAATGGATTTGATAGCGTAGGCAGTAGAAGGAGAACTAAGAGGTAATACACACCGAGATTGGGTGTTGATGAAGTGCCTTGAAGGAGGAGGCAAGAGGAAGCCAGTGAAAGAATGTGAAGAAGGGAGTTACATGGTCAGAGCAGTACTAGAATAGACGAATACCAATTAAATTATGCTTTTTGAGACTCTAACTACACTCATTCTGCCTGAAACATAACCATTGTACTCTACATCCTTCATCTTGGCTGTAGTACATCTACTGATGCTACTTTTATAATACATAGTGTATACACTGTGGAGGCAGTGACCCAGACCTGAGGGCTTACTTTCCTTTGCCCAGCAATGATCTATCTGGATGATTAAAAGCTGTTAACATTCAGAGATCTGTTCCAATCAGCTGGAAGATTGTAGGTTTTTAGAACAAAGGTATTTGTATGGAAAGTGGGTGAGGTATGAGAAATGATCCAGAGGTTTTAATCAAGGACATAAAATATCTCTCAAAGAGGGATGTAAAATTGGTTCCAGGTCAAGACCTTGAAATGAATTTTAATGTACAATTAAACCCATCAAAGTGAATTCTATAATAGTCATGCTATAAATCTGTTGCCTCCCCCCCTGCCTCCTCCCTCGCACCCTCCAGTCTCTCTCACTGGGAAATAACACAATTTTGGTATAATGACCAATGCTAAGAAAATAAATAAAATATTAAACACTATAATACATTATCCTATCAGAATGTTGTTTATCTAGTTTGGGGCTCTGTGAAGAACATGGGAATAATATGCATTAATTTCTATGAATGTTAAATATGTATCTGTGGGTTTGGTGCTTATATTGTGCTGGCTAAAAACATGACTAATGGCTAAACTCTGCAGGGGGGCATTGCTTTTATCAGCTGATCACAGTTCCAGAGAGGTGGAACATGGTTGGTAAACAGGGGGTGCTGTAGCCTGGGGTGATCCAGTCTAAAGTGTAGTGAATTGCAGGGTTCCACTCTTTCTGTGGGCACTTTTTCAAGTGCAGGTGTAGGCCTATTACTTAAGAGTACCCACAGAAGAATGAAGAAGATCATAGATACTGCTCACCCCTGAACCATAACAGGCTCATATCTGACACTACCCTGGCTCACCATCTCTCTCATTATTGCTCAATGTTAAGGGGGGAGGATTTTGCCCAGTGTGTTTCCAGCTGTAGATAGTTCAGTGCCTGTTCAGCAGAATTATAGAGCAAGGCTAATGTAGTCAGACTTGCTAGTAGGCTGAAACACATTGCTGAGTTCTTGGTTGTTTTCCAGCAGTAGCTTTGATTTACTGCTTCTTTTAATGTTGAATTAATTTAAATTACTCTTTATATAAGAAATAACTAAGTATTGTCAGTTAACTAAGTAGACCGTGCTGTCCCTGCAGAGCTGAAATTATGTGCTTTGTCAAATTTCATTGGATTGTTTTTAATTAAAAAACGGAGTTATAAAGTTTGATAATGCCAATGAATGCAGCATTAAACTTCTCCATCCAAGATGTTTATTATCCATTTACATAACAACATTGCTTACAGGATTTTTGTTATACTTTTTTCCCTTTCCTAATATGACTCTAAAATTTGTTGTAAGGATGGGTAAGGAAATGTTTGTAGATTCTAATGTCCCAAATCTTCCAGATCCAGAATTGTAGGATCTAAGGCCTGCTCTACATTAAAGTTAGGTTGACCTAACATGTTCTATATAACTCTGCATGGGTCCACATCTTAATTTGCCTTTCACTGACATAAGTTCCCTGTTTCATTGATGTAATAACACGACCTCCTGAGATGACACAGAGCTAAAGTTGACCTACTTCTGTTGACGTAGTGCAAGTGTAGACACAGAATTACCTGTGTCGATCCTAACTGTTCTCCAGGAGCTGTCCCACAATGCCCCTGTCCCTGCAAAAGTGGTCACTCAGGTCACAATTTTGAACTCCATTGCCCAGGGGTCACCGATACCTTAAGTCTGCCTACACCTTAAATCCTCCAGCTTGTTTTTGAAATGCCTTTTCCTGATTGTCCACCATTGCGAGCATCCAACCATGCCAGATCCACACAGACAGAGAGCTAGTAGATGTGCTCTTACCTGGAGCAGGAAAGAAGTCACGGATCTCCTTTGCCTGTGGGGAAAAGTGGCTGTGCAAGACCAGCTAAGGTGCACCCAAAGAAATATAGACAACTACTTGCAGATTGTGCAGGTGATGCTAAATCTGGGGCATGACAGGGATGAGCTGCAATTCTTGGTGAAAGCCAAGAAACTTTAGCAGGCCCATCAGAAGGCAAGGGGAGAGTAGCAACAAATCTGGAGCTGTCCCCTGCAGACCTGCTGCTTCCCCTGCCTTACTTGGCAGGGACCACATCAGCACCGTGACTGTGTCTGTGGACACTTGGTGAGAGCTGGATGCTGAAACAGCTACAGTGTCTGGGGCAGGTGACGGGTGGAGACAGAGGGGCATGCAGTGAACCAGGAGGTATTCAAAACTCAGTTGGAGTCAAGCCAGTCCTGCCAGGCAAGCACAGATGAGGAGGGGAAGGGAGCTGAGGTATGTGTGTGGATACATTATTCCTTATAATAATTTCCCTCTCTTTTTGTTGCCTGATACCTCCCGTCCCTCCCTCCCTCCCTTCTTCCCTATTTAAAATGGCGACCATCCCATCCATATGTTTAGAGAACAAAAGTGTCAACTTTTGATTCCTCATTTTATTTGTAAAACCACCCCCGGGAATATAATTAAAGTTAATGCTTTGGAGTGCTTATGCAGTTGCCACTTCAATCAACTAATATATGTTAGAAAATAAATTAAAAAAAATTAGTGTGGCCAGCCTAATTACACAGTCCTCATCAGATCATTGCCCTGTGATCTGGTAGAGGTTAGAAGAAAAAAGTAAAAGAGGAGTTTGCTTTTCCTTTCTTTGGCTTGTTGGACTGGGTGGGGCAGAGGGAAAGGAGTCCACAATTCTACCCCAAGCAGAGTACTTAGTTTATCTGAATAGGGTCATCCCTTTTATCCTCTTGAACAATCTCAGTGAAATTTTCATGGAGGTACTATACAGTTGTTTCCCGAACATTTCTACGGAATGGCTGCTTTATGTCTTCCCCCATGATAGGAGACATTCTCATGCCCCTGCTATGATTTCCACAGGCACCACTACAGTAAATCGGCAGCAGCATATAGGCCTGGGCAGGATCAGGATGCAAGTAACAGCTGTGTTCTGTGGGCCTCTGTCACCCTCATGAGTGAGAGATCAGCCAAATCACACTGCCTGTGAAAATATTGGCACTATTTACTGCACTTTCCCTATACTCAGAGGCACCCAGCTTCTAAGCCTCTCATGCAACAGTCCCCACCCCTGCCTCGTCCCAGCTAGTACATGCTCACCATGGCTTGAGTTGCAGAGCGGTTGCGTAATGAGGTGCTCCAAAACTAAAGTTACAATTAGTATATTTTATTAAAGGTCTTATGGGAATAATATAAGGGAGTTTTGGGACTTATCTTTCCATTGTGATTGTAAATCTAATGATGTTTTGGAGGAGTGGGGGGAGAACAGTTGCTGGAGGAGAGGGAAAAGGACAGAGAGGTGCATGGGAAGTGCACCAGGATATTATGGCTCAGGAAACAAACACAGGTGTTGGAGAATATGTTTGAACTGAATGCCCAAAGACCTCATGCACAGCAGACTTTCCAACCCATGGAAAACTCATGGTTGCTGCCTCTTATAGCCCCCCCCCCCCACTTCCCCTCCAGCATAAGAGGTGGCAGCATGGCATGAACTCTTACTTCTGTCACTCCACGTCAAGGGAAAACAAGGAGAACCTTGACTATACCTACACTCACTGACCTGCAATAACTGCAGGGTGAGCCTCCAAGTAAAGTGCACTAGTTTTTATCATGAATAAAACTTTGTGTTTTAATATGTAAGCATGTATGTTATTGTTTACATGTTTTTTATAAGTTTGGGTTACCCTCTTACAGCACTACTAAAATATTTTAAAATGTTTATTTTCACTTTGTTTCCTGTTTATTTGCACACAATAAAGTTTTATTTTGTGAAACTCAGAGTATATTTATAGGTTTGCAGCAAGCATGCATGCCACGTTATAAAATCCATAATGGGAGTCAGTAACCCACTCATATTTAAAGTCTTTGCACATGAAGGCAACAAGTTCAAAAGCACAGCACAATAATCCGATGTCTGACTGCTAAAATATTATTTTAAGGCCTCCCTCTGCTGTATGTACCTCCACAGTTCTCTCTTTTAATAGCCCTTGTGTGTGGCTGTTCAAATTCAGCAGATAGCCAGTCCACCTTACCCTTCGATCTTACAGTAGTCGTTCCCCCTTCACCTCACAAATATTATATAATATACAACATGCAGCAAAAATGATAGGAATGTTTGCCTTGCTGAGATCCAACTTAATCTCTAAAGATCACCAATGAGATTTTAATCTACCAAAAGCATATTCAACAGTCATCTTGCACCTGCTCAGCTGAGCGGGGGGGCAAGGCATAAGCTGGGTCCCCCAGAATCAGTTGACATTTCAACATCGTCAATGAGAATGTGCCAGCCAGGGAAGAATGTTCCTGCTTGCATCTTTTAGAAAAAGTCCCATGTTCTTAAAGATGCAAGCAGCATGCACCTTTCCTGACATGGAGTGCTGGAACAATTTGTATAATGAGGCTGCTGAGAACCATGGAACCAAACTGTAAACCTTCCATATCATGGAAACCACTTCAAGCCAGGGGATGCTGCTGCACACCCAGCACCTATAGTTCCAGCACCTATGTCCCTGACCAGCCCACATTGATGTCAGTGAAGCACGTCTGGTGATCCACTAGCACTTGCATAAACATGGAAAAGTACCCTTTTGTCTTATGTATTCACTAGCAAGACTGGATGGTGTCGGAATAGGGATAAGTGTTCCTGCTATTGCCCTACCGCAGTTTTGGTACCCCACTATCATGTGACCCAGATGTGGGCTGTCATGCAAGGTAGCCTGAACAGGAGTCAGGGATAGGGGTTAGAACAAAAATAGAAAGCTAGGAGTTGGAGCCCAGGGTTAGTAAATATGGATGCATGTCGGGTTCTTGATGCAGCCAAATGTGTCAGCCAGGTTAAATAAATATGTTCAATATTTGTAGCTAGAGGGTCTTCTTTAAACATCCATCTTAATTCCATCAATTCCTTGATTTTCTATTTTGATTAATTCATTCTCATACATAACCTATCTGAATGTTTCTACATTGGTATAGAAGACACTCATATGTAACATTAAAAGCTGCTAATAAAATCTGTATTCTTCCATCGATGATGAAAATTTGTAGAAGAGAAGGAAAAACACTGTATCTTGAGGACATCCTCTTTCACTAGTAGCTTCTGATGCATAGAGGAGAAACCTAACTAGGTAATAGTTTGTCTCATATTCGCTCAGCTAGAAACAATCTACAGTATCTACCTTCTTCATCAAACAGTAAGGCTTCTCTCTATCATTTACAGAGAAAATAAAAACTGTGCACGTGCATACTCTTACTCATTACAGGTTATTTGCCTGGGCATGCTTTTGGATGCAGAGTTCTCTTTGTGTATTTGGCAAGAACTTATTTTTTAATTTAAGATATTAACAACTTGCAGGAACAGCCTTTCTTTTGCTTTTTAAATGGTGAGACTTCTGACCGAGCCCTCTTTGAAAAGGTTATTTCGGTATTTGAGGGAGCTTTTTGATTCTGAGCTAGAACATACACTGAACTAGGTGTGACGGGTTGGATCACAGAAACCCCCTTGGGAGCTGCCACCCGATGTGCAAAGACTACCCCTGCTCCTGTTTTCCCTGCCAGCTCAGGACTCCAGCACCCTGTCTTGCTGGACCAGACACTCCCGTCTGCTCCAACACAGACCCAGGGTCTGAATCACTTGCCCCAAAGCTGCAAGTTTACCTGAAAACAGCTCACAGAAGTGTGCTTGTCTCTAGCACTCAGATGCCCAACTCCCAATGGGGTCTAAACCCAAATAAATCCGTTTTACCCGGTATAAAGCTTATACAGGGTAAACTCATAAATTGTTCGCCCTCTATAACACTGATAGAGAGATATGCACAGCTGTTTGCTCCCCCAGGTATTAATACATACTCTGAGTAAAGTACTAAGTAGAAAGTGACTTTATTAAATACAGATAGTAGGATTAAAGTGGTTCCAAGTAGTAACAGACAGAACAAAGTAAGTCACCAAGCAAAATAAAATAAAATGCGCAAATCTATGTCTAATCAAACTGAACACAGATAATCTCACCCTTAGAGATGCTTCAGTAAGTTTTTTCTCAGACTGGACACCTTCCAGGCCTGGGCACAATTCTTTCCCCTGGTACAGCTCTTGTTCCAGCTCAGGTGATAGCTAGGGGATTCTTCATGATGGTTCCTCTCCTCCTCTGTTCTCTTCCACCCCTTTATATATCTTTTGTCCCTCTGGGTTTCCACCCCCTGCCCCCCACTGGAAAAGCACCAGGTTAAAGATGGATTCCAGTTCAGGTGACACGATCACGTGTCACTGCAAGACTTCATTACCCACTTGCCAGCACACACATATACAGGAAGACTAACAGGTAAACACAGCCATCTGCAGACAATGGTCCTGGTTAATGGGAGTCATCAAGAGTCCAATCCATCATTAATGGCCCACACTTTACATAATTACAATAGGCCCTCAGAGTTATATTTTATATTTCTAGTTTTAGATACAAGAGTGGTACATTTCTACAAATAGGATGATCACACTCAGTAGATTATAAGCTTTGTAATGATACCTTACAAGAGACCTTTTGCACGAAGCATATCCCAGTTACATTATATTGACTTATCATGTTTTTATAAAACCATATAGACTACACAACGTCACACTAGGTTAAATCATAAGGCCAAGGTGTGTTAGCTCAAGATATGCATATTATAGAGTTAAGAGGAAGAACCCTCAAATTATCATAGTAAATATCTACTTTTTGAGATATATTTGAATTATCTTTTTTTCTGTCATCTAGTGAAGCAATAAGTTGAAACAGCCATCTTTATTAGCACATGGCAAGTTGTGAGTACAAATCGAAGTGCAGGTTTTTGCCTACTGTACAGTATCCAGATGATCTGATTAACTTAGGTTCTGTTTTGGTATAGTTACCAGTAACTGAAGTTTCTTCAGTAATCCATGGAAACTCACCCTTTGAGTTGTGTACCATCTTGTGCTTGGTGCTGCATATCTTGATCCTCTTGCCCTGTTGCATCTTTTGTAATCTGAGTTGCTCAGCAATAGAAATGTTTACAGCTCTTGACTCTTGATGTAACTGTATCAGAGTCTATATGAATGCTAGTCTATGGACGTAATGTTCATAGGTATCAATACAGAAAAATGAAGATTGACAAGATACTAATGATTCCAAGTACAATAATGGGTAGTAAAAAGGACTTATATGGGCATATATATATCTTCTCCTACATTTTAAAAAATAAGTGGGATCTCTGTGCCATTAGGCTTCTTTATTGACTAAAGATATGTCTACCTTGAAATTAAAAACCCATGGCTGGCCCATGTCATATCACAGGGTCCTAGTGCCTGAGCTCCAGCCTGAGTCTGGAAGTGTACACTGCAATGAAACAGCCCCGCAAGCCTGAGTCAACTGGCATGCGCACCTGCGTTTTTTAATTGCAATGTAGATATACCCAAAGGATGCTAACTGTTTCTAAAAGTGTAAAGTCCACGCAGCATGATGTTAAAACTCTCAAGATATGTATCTCTTTTTAATGGAAAAGATATGAAGATTTGTGCTGTTTTTAAAAGGGGGAATAATTCTGCTCTAGAAGAGCAGTGAAATACCGGGACTCTCGCATTGTACCTGAGTAATGGATAATCTCAAATCTGTTGGATGACAAATGAGATCCACTTCCATTTAGGCTTAAACAGTTTTTTAGCCTTTATTTTTGTTCATTTTAAGACAGTACTATGAATTACATAAACATGCAGAAACAGATAATACAAGAAAGATAATTGAGCAAGTTACCTCTCCTGGGGACAGGGCAATTCTTTTCAAATCTCTGGTCTTTATGTTCTTCCCTCTGTCTTCTCCATTCTACTACTGTCAATCACCTATCTTTTATCCCTTGTTCTGTAACTTTGCACAGACTGTTTACTCAGTTACCTCATCTATGTACCTATCTATTCTAAACCCCTAATTAAAACACTCATGCATAAATCCCAGTAACCTAAATTAATACATTTTTGCTTATCCTGCTTAAAGTTACTTTTCTCTGTCTACTTATACCAGCTATTCTTTGTTGCTAACCTCACTGGCTTCATCCAGATCTTATCTTATTGGTCTGGTTTTGTGGCCTTGTTTTTTTGCTGGTTAGCTTGTCTTGGGGGGAACCTGACGTTAACAATTGTTTCAGGACACTTTTTCACTCTGCTGTTTACATAGGACAAGGTTTTACAGCTAAGACACACAAACCAGCTTTCATGGTTTACACAATCCTGAAGCAGTTTCAGCTAAATTCTGAAATGCTACATCAGCAAAGACACATACAAAAGCAAAACTTCCTTTATACTTTTTTATAATACTATATATATATATATATATATATATATATAGTAAGCTAAGAATATATATAATTTCTCTAACATTATTTAGTATGTTTATTTCAGTAACATAATTTTTACAGTTTTCTAACAGGTCTTTCTGACCTGGTGGCAGTGCAGTGACAATTAGCAATTATGAAAGGACTTCCAAACACCACCTTATAGTGACCATGGATATAACTTTTCCTGGCGGCAGTGACTGCAGCTCAGAATCTGAGTAAGTGTCACTCTTTAGTGACCGACTGAGCTTTATACCAGATTTTACAAGGTGAAGGTGGTACTGCAAACTCAGCTGACATTCCTCTTTAAGTTGGGGTTGATGTGTTGCCTTAAATTGTCTTGCCAATATTCTTCCCATCCTAAGCTCCTTTCCATAGTCTCGGTGTCAAATATTGTTAGAGTTCTATCTGGAATGGACTAAGCCCTTAATATAAAGCTTCTTTTTCTTCTTTTCAAGTTTTTGTTTCTTTTAGCATCAGTTTGCTGAGCAATGCGGACTGTGTTAAATGGATATCTGGTTGCACTTTGTATTGTTATGGCCTGGCTAACCTGAAAATAGATTTGCTGGATTTGTGGCAAGATTGCTACTATAGGTCTACTTCCGAGATGTTTGCATCACAGACTTCTGCAAAGTAGCTATATTGTCTTCTTTCTCTAGCATTTTAAGAGCATTCTTACTTGGATTGGGCCTCCAGGAGGGAATCTTTTTCAGACTTTCATTCCAGACCTTGTTTTCAAGGTAAAGGAAGAAGAAACTAACCCTCCCGTTCTGAAAAGAAGTTCTTGTTTATATCAGGATGTCCTTTATTTTTAATTGGCCAGTGAGTGAATTCTCATGCAAGCTAACTCCATAGATTTGAATGTTGTGTTTGCTTTTGGACTGGTAAAAGGTAGATTTCTCCTCTTTGTTTATGCTATGTATGACAACAGGAAAATCACAAACTCTCTCTCCCTGTTCACGCTGTTGGCATTAGCCTTGTTATTGTACTAGTTGCAGCTCTATTCTGATTTTTCTTTTGGGATATCCCTGACCTCCTTAATCTCCATGAAAGAGAATCCAGCATATTCTTTTTGTGAAGTTATATGCATTTTAGTGTTGTTAAGCCCTTATTAGGTTTGTAAATTTACCTTTCATTTTTTGATAACCATAGTGTACACAACATCTAATTCTTCATTGTGCATTGGCATTTGATATTGTCATTTTTGAGAATGAAGAAAATGAATTAATGGTTAAAATTCTGTCTCTTGGGATATTTCAATTTTTCTGATTTCCTGTAAAAAGATTAAAAAGTATTTGTGTTTTTTTCAGGACATATCTGATTAAAGTGTTCCTAATATAAGGACCATTTAAGTTGTTTTAACTGTCAGTGCTTGCCACTCACTAAAGTAGATTATATTTTGTCAGGCTAAAATCTCAGTTTAAGGTAACCTCTTGTTGAGCTGTTGCTCCTGAGTGCATAGGCTTGTTTAATGAACATATTTAAGAGAAGCCTCTTCATGCAAGTAACCTTGAATGGTGGAATATGAATATTTAGACACAAACTAAATTACCTTAAAGCCAAAACCCTAGTGGTTATAGCAATTTTACATTAATTTAATATTTGGTTTTAAATCATCACCAATCTAGAGTCAAAACGCTTATGTAAATCTATGGCCTATTGAAAATATTTTGCTAACTGCAACCAGAAGATTTGCAGAGGTTGAAGTAGTGAAGCAGCACTAAAGAAGCAGCCTCTTCTACTGATCTTTCTTCACTGCAACTGTTGTGGGAATGAAGTTGCAGGGTGGAAGTTGCAGTTTTAAGCTATATTTAAATGTTAAGTGGTTACAAGCAGTCTTCAGTATGAAATAAATAATATATTGATAAACATGCCTTTTAACATTATTAATAAATACAATAACATTTGAAGAAAGTCATAATTTGACATTTTTACTGAATATTGTAATTTTTATCTCTTCCTTCTCATTCTCCCAGTGATAAGACCATCACTTTGTATAATTTACTGTGACACATGACTAGCTCTACTTAATCATCTTTTGGGCAATCACTTAGTTATCTAGAAAGCACCATTGTTCCTTAGGCCTTCTTGATAAATATACTTGGAAAGATATTAGAGAGGGAGATGTTTTTTGAACATGGTAATATTAGAAGTCTCTCCCTCTTCACTTGTGCCTCAGGCATACGTATGTAGTACATCTGTCACTGTTTCCTTATATCTTTAACCTCATAATGAATTGCAGCACTTTCTATATATCTATCAGTCTACAGTGCATGGCTCTCCAGTACTGCATAGATCATTGACAGATGCAACCCATTTTTAATCAGATGACCCTGATGTCTTTACATAGTTCAAAATCCATTATTCAAGATAGAAAACAAGCTGCAAATGCATTCCAGCTGCAGCATTCCTTCCTCTTTTCACTTTGTACAATATATAAAAGATTCTTTACATGACCAGAAGAGTAGGTGTGGAATTAGTAGGATTATAGCCTCCTAGTTTTTCTGGGACTAGTATTCAACTAAGCAATACACTAGAAAAGTATTTTGTTCCTATTCTGATCCACACTCCAGTCTTCAGATTAGTACTGAGTTGCAGTGTCACCAATACTGAAGTCAGTTGCCTCTAGTATCTCAGTTGGAAACTATGCCAGCCATACGTTTTTCAGAAATGGAGACAGAACATTTGCAATTTTAGAGCCAGGACAATGTTCTATTGTGAGATTTGTTATATTCTTCTTCTTCTGCCCAGCTCTCTGAACTAGATGCTATCATGATGACCTTAGATTTGCACCTTCTGTGTCAGTCTGATTAACTTAAATGTAGCCGTTGATCCAGACAACAGATAACACACTTTTTTTGTTTTGTTTTAAAGAAAAACTCATTGCACATTGTTTTGAAATGTTTTCTTTCAACTGTTGATTGCTGTTTAATATGGTCTCAGAAGCATTTAAAATGCAATGTTATTAGTAGCTGTAGAAACAGCGAGCCTTTAAGAGTGCTATATTATTTGTCATGCTTGCTTTAATTGCCACTATAAAGTCAGAAATACTGTCTGATATTGTTAGTTGTTCAACAGACTGTGTAAGGAAATTGTTGTGCACTGCCATGTCATGTATATCCATTCAGTGATTTTTCACCATTGTTATTCCAGTCTGTATTTGAATAACTGAAATTCTTGGGAATCCATAATCAAAATACTTTACAGTTCTTCCTGATCTGCATATGCATTTTTAATGTGTGTTATTGACTTTATAATTTTTCCTTTGCAAGGCTATTAGCAATATAAACACTGTCAAGTAACAATGATTACTGCAGCATGTATTTGTCACTCCTCAGCAAACTCATCCAGCAAAACAAAGATCAGAGCAATGTCTGACTACAGTCCTCAGAAACATATGCCATATCTCTGTGAGAATTTAGTTTGGTTTTAAGAATGTCTCCACAAAGAGGTTGCACCAATTTAACTAAATTGGTTTCTCAGTCGACTTAGGACTTGTTTACGCACAACTTTTTTTACACTCTTGTAAATTTACAGAAATAAACCATATTGATATAATCCCCTTTATACCAGTATAACTGTGACTGCACTAGGGGGTTGCACCAATTTAACTATATCTATCTGTTTCACTCGTGTAGCTGTGTTATGCCAATGGGGGAGAGCTCTCCCATCGACGTAATAAAACCATCTCAGCGAGCAGCGGTAGCTATGGTGGTGGGAGAGCGTCTCCTGCCGACATAGCACTGTGCGCACGAGGCGTATGTTTTTTTTGCACCCTTGAGCGACAGAAGTTTTGCCGATGTAAGTGCTAATGTAGACATGGCCTAAGTCTTTGAGCCAAAGTGAAAAATACCTGTGAGATCATGGCCCTGTATAGATTAGGAAATTTGCTTGTATTGTAGCTAGCATGTTTTAATTAACGTATTTTAAACACCACTTAGCACCTGTTATAGACTTAACACCTTTAAAAATGTGCTAGCTGATCATGGTCATCCTAGTGAATTTTCTGTGAGGTGGGAGCTCAGCACTTTCTGAAAATCAAGCCTCAGTGGGTGTCTGAAGATGAGCATTCATAAATTGAGGTACCAAAAATCACTAGTTAATTTTGAAAATCTTGCTCATAAGTGAAAACTTAAATTCTTCAGAAATTTCTGAAACTCACCGGGGACAGCTTCCAACATTCTGAAGATGAGTGGACTTCATAAATTGCCCTCTTAGAGTATGTCTACACAGCAAAGAAAAACTGGCGGCTGACCCATGCCAGCCTACTCAGGCTGAGGGCCTGTTACATTGCTATGTAGACTTCCAGGCTCAGGCTGCAGCCAGAGCTCTGGAATCTCCAACCCTGCTGGGTCATAGAGCCCGGGCTCCAGCCCAAGCCTGGAAGTCTACACAGCAGTGAAACAGCCGTGCAGCCCAAGCCCTGTGAGTCCAAGTTAGCTGGCACGGGCCAGCCATGGGTTTTTATTTGCTGTGTAGACATACCCTTACATAGGACAAATGTCTATAGTGTTCTTCAAGTGATTATCCACGTGGAGTCCACTCCTGTTCGTATGCACCTCGTGTGCTTAATCAGATTCTCTTAGCCAGCAGTGTCTGTTGAGACCATGCCTGTCCTGTCCCCCACCTGAAGGCATAAAGGGCAGAGAGGGCCCAACCACCACTCACTTCCTTCTTACTGCCCATGGCAATGAGATGGAACTCTTGCAGTGTCTGCCTGCTTCTCTGTTCAATGTGCTAGTTGTTAGTTTTGTTGTCTGTTACCAACACAAACCCAAACAACCATTTTAGTCAGGTTCTGTTTTTTAGACTAGGCCATACCCTTTCTCCCCATACAAGAGCTCTAGCAAAATGGTAGAAGCAAAATCTGTGCGGTTTAAAACATGCTCCTTCTGTTAATCTTCAATACTTTAATGATAAATACTCTAGATATCAGTTTCACTTAGGAGAAGGACATATTCCTTAGCAATTTACCATATGTCACTCCTCCTCTGAATGGATTCAGAAAGGTGGACAAGCTCACTTAAAATTGTTCCTCCTGGATCTTTTTATGCAAGCTACCTTGGACATCAAAAGGAACGATGCAGCTGGACCCTCAGTCCTCTGTCAGTCCCTGTCCTCGAGCTCTCTAATAAGTTGAGATTCCACCCTGAGCTCCCTGGCTACTTCAACCAAGAAGTCCCTGTCATACATTTCCATTCCAGTTTTGACCTCTGGCAAGGTTAGGAAGGAGCAATGCTCCAGAGTTGAGCCAAGCCAGAGGTCACGCTGTCTGGTGTCTACTAAGTTGAGGTTTAAGATTCATAAGTCATGGTGACTGGGGCTCAACAGTCAAGGCAGCCAATGGCCTTGGAAGAGTCCCTCTGATGCCCTGGTCCCAACTATTAAGAGAGCACTGATGGCACCCACTAACCCTCCAGACTGTGACTACCTCAGTACTGGTTCTTCAACCCAGCATGTTGGCAAATGATACTTCTGTACAGGCAACATTGGAACTCTGTTCCTTTGTGCCCAGCACATTGGTACCTAGTGGTTTGGTACCCAGGGAATATATGGTACTAAGTGATTTAACAGTGGTCCCTGTACTGGGGTTTCCTGAATGAAAGAGGTAATGACTAAGTGTCACTAAGTCTATTGACATGGTAGGTAACGGAGATATCTCTGATACAGACTTCATGCCCTACCTAGTTAGTGAGAGCCTAGCAGAAACAGAGAATTCCTCACTGGACAGTGCCTGTCTTGAAAATGGTGTACTTTTTTTCTTCATCCCCACTGGTAGGTAGTTGGGACTCTTCTCCTACATAGCCACCACCACCTCCTCCTCCTCCCCCTAGGGTGGCAAAGTGGGAGTCAGGAAGAGATTTTTGAGGACGGATCTGTAAGGGACAGCAGGAAAGAACCCATGGCTCATAGGGAGCATTCCTTTTGGTACTCCCTCTCCCCTCATGCGTCCCCCATCCCAGTACCAATACCTGTATCAGCTTTGGCCCTACTGAATGCCCTAGGGGAGCAGACATATTCACAATTTATGGCCTGTATCTTCAGCCCACTCTAGGCCTAGATCACCCTTTCCAAAGAGGCACTATAAACCCACGCAGCCAGATTAGCTAGTGCAGCCTCAGATCCTGCAAAGGCAGGAGAAAGTGATGAGGAATTACATCTGCATGGGAAGAACAATTTATTCCTGCTCCAATCTCCTCCTCATCTCCCAATGAAGCAGTAAATCCCTCAACCGTTTCTTCAGTTGATAACTTCATTAAGCTAATGGCAAAGACTCTAGATGTACCTCTGAAAGTGGTGCAGGAGCATCCTCACAAACTCCTGGACATCTTGCACCTTTCCATGCCCAGGGAGGGGCTCTTCATACTTATAAACGAAGGACTGCTGGAGCCTGTGAAAGGCCTGTGGCACATACCAGCATTTATTCTGGCCATGTCCAAGTGAGCTGACAGGAGGTACAAAGTCTCTTCCAAGGGATTTGAGTACTTTTTCCATGTAGTTACCAGGATTATTTGTCTGAGAGGTTGCAGCAGCCAGGGCTTCCCAAATCTACACCTTGGGAGAAAGACACAAAGGGTATGACTACACTGCAGCTGGGAGGTGTGATTCCCAATGTTGGTTGATAGACTTGCACTAGCTCAGGAGTACACAATACAAAATGGGGAGCTGACTTTAAAATACATAGAGCAACCAGTCTTGACTTGTGTTACTCAGCTGTGGAGAACTGGGCTTTGGTATGGTCATGTTCGAGCCATGCTCACTAAATTGATACTGCACTCAATCAAGCCTATAGGATCATCACAGGGACTTTGAAATTGACCTGGATGCTGTCTCTACACTGCCTCACAGGATTACACCATCATCAGTGAGGCAGGATGCCTTCAGTAGAAAGGACAAAAAACAGGTGCATAAAATCTGAGATACCCATTATATGGTCACATTTGACCATGCAAGAGGCTAAAGTCCACAAAAAACTTTGCCTCTGAAAATCCTTTATCCCAAAATACCTCTGTGGAAGGCTACAGAGTAACAAAATGGCAAGAAATGCCAATGATCCTGGAGAACCTTCTTCAGAATGATTTCCCCCCCCCCACCCCATCACTGATCTTGAATGAAAATACTGCTGTACCTTAAATTGAGTGTGAGCTAGAATGGCAAAGACTGTAGACAATATGATCAAGTGGAAGCTGAGGAATGACCCCAAAAGTGACGAGCCTAAGCAAACACTTGAACACTTCCTGATCCTGTGCCCCCAGTCAACATCCAACCCCGAAGAACTATTTGTGACAAGTGACAACACCAGGTGTTGGCTGCAGTTTTGGAGTGACAAGTTATGAGGATGATCTAAGAAGACAAGAAGTCCAGGACTACTTATACCTCAGCAACTGGCTGGTTTGAGGAAGATCACTCCAACAGGTGACTATTAAAGCTCTTCACAACCTGGAACTCAAAGTCAACAGAGAAATCCAAACTTGTTCCATGTAGCACAAAGCATAGAATTCACTAGAGTACTGTTAGATTCCAGGTCATTGAGATCTGATCTTCTGTAGGAATCATTCCAGGTGACAGTAAACCTCATTAACCAACTTCAAGCTCACCCAAAACCATCAGTAAGAACATACTTTAGGTATCTGGGACACATGGCCTCATACACCTATATGATGCAGTTTGTAAGACTTTACCTATGTACCATGCAGGGATGGTTGAAAACAGTGTATATACCCAGGAGAAACCACATGGACATGTTGGTCAAGAAGTTGTCATGTTAAACTGGTGAAAAGCCCCTCTTCAGGTGTGCAAAGGAATAAGTTTCTCTGCGCCTCTACCTACTAAGGCACTAATGATGTATATCTACACTCACAATGGAGATGGGGAGCGCATCTAGATTTACTTAACAACTCAAGGCATGTAGTCCCCTCAGGGAGCTCATTTGCATATAAACGTATGGAACTTAGAGCCTTCCACTTGGCATGCAATGCAGTCCAGGTGCTGACAGACAACATCTCAGCTATGCATTCAATGAACAGACAAGGAGGAACCAGGTCATCTCCACTCTGTCTGGAGTCCATCTGGCTCTGGACATGGTGCATCCCAAATCAAATCACACCAGTGGCTCTGCATCTTTCTGACCTTTGGAACGCCTTACCAGACCATTCAGCAGTAATTCTCAAACAACCCTGAGTAGTCTCTCAAATATCCAGAACATCTTTTGCAAGTGAGGATTCCTAGAAATAGACCCGGTTATTACAAGCCAAAACCACAAGTTTCAAACATTTTGTTCCAGAGAAAGGTTGAGTTCAGGCTCCTGGCAGACACTTTTCTCATCCTTTGGTCACTGGGGCTAATATATGCTTTTCTGCCGATCCCATGATACCGAAGGTTCTGAAGAAATTGAGGCAAGACTCTGGACTGATGGTTATAATAACCTCAGCATGGGCCAGGCAGTTCTGGTATTCAGATCTGATGAACCGCTCAACACAGCCCCCCATGACTGTACGTGCCCTAGCCGACATAGTCTCGTGGAACAACCATCAGATCCAGACCCACCTTTATTACATTTGTTAGCCTGGAAGCTGTCTTGATGACATCCACTGAAAGAAGCTGTTTCATTTGAAGTTCAGAATGTTCTGCTCCAAAGCAGGAATCCTCAACCAGACTGACTGACTTATAAAGCTAAACAGAAGAGGTTTTCTATTTAGGCATCTCAGCACCAGTTGTCACCCTGGACATTACCAGTTTCAGCAATATTGGTCTATTTACTAGCTATGAAACAAAATGGACTTTCTAACAGCTGGTGGACCATAATGATCCATCTTGCAGGAGTATCTGCACATCATCCTTCTATCCAGGGCCATACTGTATTTCCCACTGTGCAATGGTAGTATTCCTTAAGGACCTTATTCATATATTCTCCCAGTTTAGGATTCCCCTCCTTCTTGGGACCTCAGTATAGTGTTAGCAGGGTTGGTGGGTCCTGCCTTCAATCCCCTAGAGGCCTTTTTTCCCTTTACCATAGATCTACAAAGACTGCCTTTTTATTGGCCATTACATCATCTTGAAGGGTAAGGGAGATTCAGGCCCTAATGATGGGCTCCTCTTATACAGTGTTTCATAAAGACAGAGTCACTTAATCCTCATCCAAGTTCCTGCCCAAAGTTTTTTTTTTCAGGATTCCATGTGAACCAGTTTAATTGTCTTCCAGTTTTCATCCCCATGCCTCACTCGATCTCTGGGGAAGCTAACCTTCAAACACTTGATGTGGTAAGGGCACTATCTTTGTTTACATTGACAGGACAAAACTATTCAGGAACACACCTAGACTGTTTGTGGCTTTTGCAGAAAAGGTTAAGGGGAAGGCAATAGTCTCCTGGAGATTATATAAATGGGTCTTCAGCTGTTTAAAGGCATGTTACAAGTTAGCCTGGTTAGAGTCACATTGGAGCTCATTCCATTAGAGCAGGGGTTCTCAAACTTCATTGCACTGCAACCCCCTTCTGACAACAAAAATTAGTACACGATCCCAGGGTGGGACCAAAGCCTGAGGCTGCCCGAGTCCTGCTGCCCTAGGTGGGAGGGCCAGAGCCAAAGCCCGAGCCCCAGCGCTCTGGTTGGGGAGCGGGGGTGGGTTCAAAGCCGAAGCCCAAGGGCTTCAGCCTGAGGCAGGGAGCCTGTAACCTGAGCCTTGCTGCCCAGAGCTGAAGCCCTTGGACTTCAGCCCCTGGGTGGTGAGCCTTGGGCTTTGGCCCCAGGCCCCAGCAAGTCTAAGCCAACCCTGGTGACCCCATTAAAATGTGATCGTGACCCACTTTGGGGTCCCGATTCACAGTTTGAAAACTGCTGCACTAGAGCTCAGGCAGCCTATGTGGCCTGTTTGATGAGAGGCCCTATTTCTGAAATTTGTAGGGCAGCTAAGTTGAGCTTGGTCCACACATTTACAAAACACTGCTCTTAAGTCGAGGCTTCCAGACCAGATGCCAACTTTAGTAGGACTGTCTGCAATTATTGTTTAAGAAGGACTCCTACTATCCACCTCCAATCAGACAGACAATTATTTTAGGGCTTGTTTATGTGGATGCTTTGTGGGTGGAAAGCCAGGGTGTAAATCTACAGCACACTAGCTTGCCACATGTTAACTGGTTGTGTGACCCTGCTACCACGCACTAGAAGTTCCACAGTGCACTTTGATATACATACCAGTGTTGTTATAATAATCTGCAGTGTTATGAATCCTAAATTCTGGACACAGCTTTTTAAGTTTTCTGATTGACTGTGTGATCTACCTACCTAGGTTTTTATTGTATCCACTATTGTGGTGTCTTTGTTCCTTAATGTTGTATCTTTGCCAGTAATAAAAAATAAATGGAGGGAATTACCTTTCCCATCAAGTTTTTGTTTAGAAATGCTAATTGAACTGTATTTTTGGTGAATTATTGTTTCTCTTAGATGACTGAAATTCCTTGCCCTTTTTTGCTTTGTGACTCAGTGTATTTGATGTGTGAAATAATCCTTCAGAAATTCATTATATGACCTGGCTTATTTTGCCTTGATTCATTATTCTGATGCTCTACTATACTTTGACACAACTCTTAGTTCTGTATATATTTTAATGTGTTACATTATTACCTAGACTTTTTATTTTTTACTACTTCTCCCTCTAAAGACAACTTTCAGCTCTATACTAGCATAGATTACTTTACCTATCTCGGCTGTATTTTGCACTCTCTATTTTTCTGTTAAATTATTCATTAATCTGCCCACCCAACCATATTTTTAATTCCTTCTGTAAACTTGCACCTTGCAGCTTGTGATTCTGCATTGATAAATACTAATCACATTTGAAATCTATTCCTATTGCCCAGCTGCTGACTAGGATATGCAAAACATGCCTTAATGTGGCATGCCTTTATTTACAGTGTGTCAAAACCATTCCAAAGAGTGACTAAAAATTGTGGAATGTTCTGGAATAAAACGATCAAGCTGCTGGAAAAGGCTTTAAATAGATTTTGTCTGTCACTCACCATTTGGCAACTGAGTCTTGCCATGTAAAATCATTGTTGAGACTGACATGTCTATCTGCTCAATTTAGCATTCTTCAAATTTGAGTGCATCAAAATCAACTGAATCTGCAGGACTTGATCTTCAAATGTTTGATCAGAATTTGTTTTGAACTGGACTGTTTTATGCATACAGTATTTCAAAAATGAAGATAAACATGAGCAATCTATGAATATTCCAACAGGCTGTACCCTTGATGTTAATTTTTACTACTTTGGAACACAATTTTTTTTATCCAAAACAATTATATTTTTACATTTATGTTTATTTTTTTTCTGTTATGTGAAAGGATGTTAAAATGGATAATTCTACTGTTCTTTTGATATGTGCATGTCCCACATTAGCACAGAGCATCTATGGAGAATTGAAAGACTACCTTTCAAGTGTCACTCAGTCAACTGCCAGTTTGCAATTGGCTCTTTAGAATTAAACTCATTGTGAAGTGATGGCATAGCATGCTAACACATAGTAAAGAAAACCAAACTGCTTTTTATTTCTGAGTTTTGAATTTTAGAACTTATTAGGAACTGTAACTGTAATTCTTTAAAACCAGTTGATTTTATAATATTTTTCTACTCCTGAGACTTCATTTCCTTATGTGATAGTGTGTTTGGTTTGCACTGTAACTAACATTCTAAATGACTAATCTACTTTACCACCAGATGAAGCAGCCTAGCTTTCAGTCCTGCAGTCATTATTTAATTAGTACTCAGAACATTATCCATGAAGGCTGTGATTATTTGCTATCCTCTCAAGAGTGTGGAATCCACGTAGTAGTCCTGGGAGAATTCTGCGCCAAAAAATAAAAAATTCTGCAACAAAAAATTAAAAAATCTGTGCACAATATTTTCAAATTCTGCAAAATTCTGCATATTTTATTTGTTAAAATAAATAATTCAAATATAATCATACCAGTTTCAAGTATTTTTGGTCCTTCATTTCAAAATACCTGTCAGCAAGTATGTCTGTAACAATACAGACAACAAAAAAAATCAGAAAATGTTTTTTGACAAATAGATTCCTTAGTAGACATATTAATACAGAACTCTGAGCAATAATTCATTTAAACTACAATACAGAACCATATTTCCCACACACCCCATAAGCGGTGCAAAGGCTGGGGGGTAGTCTTGGGTAACGGAGGAGCTGAGGGAGAGGGAAATAATTGCTGGGAAGGATCCTGGGTGTGAACTTGAATGGTTGTTGGGTATGGGGGGGAAGTATGTTTTTTGGGGGGGCAGGGAGGGACTGTTAGGGAGCTCTCCCCATGCAGACCCTGGCTGACCCCTCGCCTCTCCCATTCAGTCAGGCACACGTGTCCCTCCACCCCCACTCAGACACCCACTCCCCATCCCCATGTGTCCTTGCACCCCCTGTCCACATGTGTTGCTCCATCTTCACCCAGACACCCACTCCTGTATCTCCATGTGGCCCTGCACCACCTCCCTCAGTCCCAATGTGTCTCCATGCCCCCTCTCAGCCATTCTCCCGTCCCTATGTGGCCCTGCACCTCCCTTCCCCCTGTGGCCCAGAGCCTCATCTCCCATTGAGCCCCTGCCCAGTCCGTTCTCCCCGACTAGCCCTTATGAGCCCCTGTCTGACCCCCCCAGCAGCCCTACACTGTCTGTCTCTCTATAGCCCCCGGTCTCCTGACTTGACCCTAAAGGTACTGTGAAGAATGCTCTGCAGGCTCTTTCTCTTCCCTAGCTGGCTGGGAGCAGCTGCTGTGTTCTATCGCCACAGCGCCCTCTGGTGGACAAAAGGCGGAACCGTAGCAACTTTTCAGCAGAAGCTTTTTCTGTGCAAAAATAAAAATGTGTGAGGCTCATAAATTATGTGCACGCACAGTGGCACAGAATTCCCCTCGGAGTAACGTAGGTATTAATCACTAAAAACTGTGATTACTAGCAATTAAGCTTTCAGTGCTCCAGGAGTTATTTTTCAGTTACCTATCTCTGTTAACTTTTGAAGCCAGATTCTGTCATGCTTAGTACACGAGGGCATGGATATGGTTTCCTGATTATCATGCTGCCAGCTCAGGTCCTGAAGGGAGTTAGAGCAGTCTATCCTTCCTATCTTCACATACAATATATGGGAAAAGTGGACGAACAAAGATAGGAGCTGGGTAGGTCTGGTTCCTGATCCTTTACTCCCTATACGCTATCTGGTAGCTGGGGTGTGTACTAGCTATTCTGGAGCCTTGCAAGTAACTTCTGATGCCTGGAGTGACAAATATTTTTTAGGGTGCTTTATTGGCACCAGTTTTTATTGGCAGTAAAAGACTACTTACAGATAATTTCAACCAATCAATTTGATTCTTTACCATATTGCTATAATAGCATAAGTGTAATATAGAATAGTGCAGAACTTTCAAAACCCTCAGTCCTGAACTAGAGGTGATCTATGGACCGCTTATCGGTGGTCTAAAGACAGCTGGCTGTCCAAATTGTGCTGGCTTTCCTTCTTGTTTTTGTTATTTTTGCAATAAAGACAGCTACAAATGAATTAGTTTCCTGATACTTCTTTTCTCTGTAACCAATTGCTGTATTTTCCAAAGGGATATTATGCACTCATCAATAGGAGGGGAGCTGATCAGAGGTTGTCTTCTCAACTATCTCTCTGTTAAGTTGTGATCCACACATTGAAGAAAGTAGGAAACCCTGGAATAGTGTTCTCCTTCAGTCTTCATTTAGTGCACTGTGAACATGAAAGGAAAGAACCTAAAATCAATAAAGATGAGGATGGATGCTTATATTTTTATCACAATTACATATGTAAGACTATTATAATAAAAATGATATGCAAACAATATCATGATTTCACAGTTCCCTGGTGACCATACAACCTGTTAGATATGTTTGGCGAGATTGGTATCACCAGACTGAGAATTCCTTCCCGCACTTCACCCTACTCAGCCATCTAGTAGCTGTTCCCACATGGTCAAGTACATTGGAAAAGACCCATCATGATATGGGGATACCATACTTGGCAATGCTCAGATGCACAGAGCTGCCAGCTCTAACCTGGTTACAGCTGCTGCTAATTACATGTATGTTTCAACTGCACTCTGGCAAGTCTACATGTACTGGAGTTTTAAATGTTTTGTTATTTCTGTAATGCCATGGACTGTGCCTTCAGAGTTTACAATCTAAATTAAGGGCAGAACTGAGCAGCTGCTGAAGGGACAGTTTGCAACACAATTTGGTTGCAGAAAGATTGAGTGTCATGTGTTCACTGAACAATCATTCTGAACAATTGATTTTAAGATAGGCATCGTCATCGAAGAAGATATGTTACTGTTTTTCCTCATCTGATTGTAATTTGAACAAGAGATAATACAGGAATGACTCACAAATGTTCATTGTGAACAGGTATTAACTGATACTTTCTCTTTCAGCTAATCTTCCAGTACCAACAATTGCTGCGATAGATGGGACTGCATTAGGTGGTGGCCTAGAACTGGCATTAGCCTGTGACATAAGAGTGGCAGGTAAGACTGAATCCTATTAAATGATCAGGAGATTATTAGCATTATAGAAGGCTTGACTAATCCTTGCCTTGGCAACAGTCCTTATAAAACTGGTTTTATATTCTGACATTGCATACGCTCAATTATTTCTATGTGATTTAGCAGAAACTTGACTGAAATAATTGCTGATGTTTAATTTCATACCATTTACTGTTGATAGATAGAGCATTTTTGTTGCCTGTTTTAATTTATTCTTATGATCTTCATTTTATCGTTAGCAGTCTTCACTATATCATTAGCAGTGATCCCAGAAGGCTAGGGCAGAGATTGAGAATTTTTTTTATAATTAAAATGCTCTTGTCGTCAAAATTTGTTACTATACAAACAGGTTGCAGGAAATAGGCCAAACTAGTTTGTGAGTGTATTATTAAATAAGTAATTAAGCTCTTATAAAATAAAAGTGACAACAGCACATGAAAAGAGGAACCTTGATCTATCCAGCTGTCAGAACTGCAAAACCATTTGTTGGAAAGTAAATGGAAACTTGCTCTTGAGCACTTGCCAGCATACTCATAGTATATTAAGCTGTTTGACCCTGAGGGAGTAGTCAGTCAGCTAAAGAATTCATAATCATCAGAAACAGACTTCCCCACCATTTCAAGTTGTTAAATAATAACATTGCCACTTTCTTTTAGTGCTTTAAAATGTACAAATAATTCTGTGCATTATTGGATCTAAATAACTTACTTGCATCAGCAATCTTCCTGTGTGAAAATTAATGAGGTACAGAGCCTGTCTTGACAGGAATAGCTTCTTTGTTCTTTTAATAAATTGCAGCTCAATTTGGTGTCTTTCTGTATTTCCATAGGCAAATGCTTTTTTAAGTGATGGTTTGTTGTTTGGAAGACAAGTTTAATAAATTAACAGATTGTTGTAAAGAATCTTCTTTTGCATAAACTTTTTCAAATTATTATTTAGTATAGATTATATCAAGAACTCATTACATTTTATGCTTCTTTTCAAGCCTCTTCTGCTAAAATGGGTCTAGTTGAAACAAAGCTGGCAATCATTCCGGGTGCAGGTATGAATTTTAGTCTTGTACAATACTGAAGATAATCCAACTGCTAACCAGTGGCCTTGGTGCTTGTGATTTTGCATTGTTGGTTATACATTTTATGTTTAACTTTGTATGTTTTAAGTGTTATTAACATAGTTTTAAACCATATTTCCTACTGAAAATTAGTAAAAAGTTTCTTTTTCTTTAAAGAAATGAGTTATGTAGGATTGGTTTTTTTTAATGGATGCCCGCCTTAACGGTTATGTAAATGGAGTTAATGTCTTTGAAGGCTGACGTCATTTGTGTAGGGGCATGTGCAAAAACATTAATTTGTAACTATTAGTATAGCAGAAATGGTAATTTAATTTGATGATCCAACACCATATACCATCTTAGAATCATAGAAGATTAGCATTGGAAGAGACCTGAGGAAGTCATCTAGTCCAACCCCCTGCTCAAAGCAGGACCAACCCCAACTAAATCAATCTGTTCCTAAATCTGTTCCTTTAGGACACTAATTCAACTTTTGTATTGCTTTTTAGTCAGTTATATGAAGATACTGACTGTGAAAGTGTGGTGTATGTATCACTCTATCTCATTCAGAATTTTTTTGGTATCTTCAGAGGACAGAGACTACTATTTTATTTTAATACCTTCTTCCACTTGGAAGGACAGTTGGCCCTACTCTGGATTCAGGGTGGCTGAAAAGAATAAAGGGGTAATAATGATGTTTGATTTGAGTCCCTTCTACTGTGAAGGGCATTTATTTTTGTTTTCCAGATAAAAGCACACTGATTTGAACCAAACTATTTGCCTTTGTGATGGAAGAACAATATCTTGAGGAAACAAAGCTTCTCTGCTAGGGCTTTAGCTGATGTTGCTAGAAGTGTTGTGAGAATTTTATACCTCAGCTTTGGAGTAATGTTCTTTCTGATTGGTGAAGGCTGTTGGGGAACTACTAGGTCTGTTGCTAATGGAGATTGTCAATGCTTGTAGCAGAAAGAGCAGGGTGCCAACTGTCCTTAAGGAAACATTGGTGCAACCTCTGGATAAGAAACAACCACTTGAATTTGACAGTCTGGATGCTTTTTGTCCCGTTTCAAATTTTCCATTATTGGTTAAGATTATTGAGGAAGTTGTGATGAGACATCTCGCAATATCTTAATTAGGTGTTTCAGATCTCCTAGTTTATTCTCAGTTTGAGTTCAGACCTTTGTTTGGCATGGGTACAGCACTGGGCTATCCTGATGGTTGATCCCTTCTTAGCCATGGGTGAAGATGAGGTATTCATACATATATTTTTAGGTCTGTCAGTTGCTTGTGGTGTCATTGATCATGATATATTATTGCCTTGCCAATTGATCCTAGTGGGAGTAGATGAAGGTGCAGTTGATTACCTAAGTTCTTTTATTTCAGAGAGCTCCCACAGGGTGCTGTTGAGGATGGTGGCATCCTAGAGGCAGAAAACCAAAGATAGTATAGGCAGTGGCTGGTCGATGTTCAGTTATTTCAAGAATGAGACTATGGAAAAACATGTTGTTTTGGCCATGTTAAATTCTAGTGAGCTTTTATTTGAACAGCTCTTGTGCCCCCATGACTTTCTGTCAGGGATGTGTCTGCAATGGAGATGTGGATTCTGTCCCAAATCTGGCCGGGTTATAAGCCTTTGAAAAATTGTAGTTTGTGCAAGCTCGGTAGAGACTTCTTTGATTTTACCAGCTAAAATCTCCAAAGATTCCATCCTCATTGAGCTTGCTCAAACCTCTCACAATTCCTAGTGTTGATCACACTGCACTTACACAACCCCTACAGAGTGACTGAACATGCTCCATATGTTCTCATCTCCTATTTGTGATTGGATTGTGACTGTAGGGAAGGATTGCAGACCAAGTTGGATGAGCAAGCATCTCAAACAGTGATTAAGAGAAAGCAGAAAGCCTACAAGCATGGAAGATGGGATAGATCAGCAAGGAGGGCTACCTCTTGGAGTGTGGGGATAAAGTGAGAACTGCCAAAAAGCCAAGCAGAGTTGGGTCCTGCAAAGGAAATTAAAACCAATAGTAAAAGATTTGATAGCCATATAAATAAAAAGAAAACAAGGAAAGAAAAAATGGGACCACTAAGCACTGAAGATGGGGTGGAGATTAAAGATAATCTAGGCATGGACCAACACCACAACAAATACTTTGCCTCAGTTTTTAATAAGAGTAATGAAGAGTTTAGGGGTCATGGCAGGGTGGCTAATGGGAACAAGGATATGGAAGTAGAAATTACAACATCCACGTTGGAAGTCAAACTGCAACAGCTTAATGGGATTAAATCTGGGGGCCTGGATAATCTCCCTCCAAGAATATTAAAGGAACTGGCACATGAAATTGCAAGCCCAATAGCCATGATTTTTAATGAATCTGTAAACTCGGGGGTTATACCCTATGACTGGAGAATTACTAATAGAGATCCTATTTTTAAGAAAGGGGAAAAAAGTGATCCAGGAGATGACAGGCCTGTTAGTTTTATTTCAGTTGTATGCAAGGTCTTGGAACAAATGTTGAAAGAGAAAGTAGCTAATGACATAGAAGTAAATAGTAATTGGGATAAAATATAACATGGTTTTACAAAAGGTAGATGGATTTCCTTCTTTGATAAGATAACTGGTTTTTTAGACAAAGGAAATACGGGTATATCTAATCTACCTGGATTTCAGTCAGGCATCTGATACAGTTAAATTGGAGAAGATGGGAATTAATATAAGGATTGAAAGGTGGATAAGGAATTGGTTAAAGGGGAGACTACAATGGGTCATACTGAAAGGCTGCCAGGCTGGAGGGAGGTTACTAGAGGAGTTCCTCAGGGATTGGTCTTGGGACCAATCTTATTTAACAGTTTCATTAATGACCTTGGCCCAAGAAGTGGGAGTGTGCCAATAAAATTTGCAGATGACACACACTTGGGAGGTATTGCCAATATGGAGGAAGACCGGAATATCATACAAGAAAATCCAAAGGACTTTGAAAACTGGAGTAATAGAAATGGAATGAAATTTAATAGTGCAAAGGGACTATCAACAAGACGTTTTGCTATAATCTGGGGACTTCCAGTTGGAAGCAACATAGGAGGAGAAAGACCTGGATATATTGGTTGGCCACAGGATGACTATGAGCTGCTAATGTGATGCGGCTGTGAAAAAGGCTAATACAGTCCTAGGATGCATCAGGCAAGGTATTTCCAGTAGAGACAGGGAAGTGTTAGTACCATTATACCAGGCACTGGTGAGACCTTATCTGGAATAGTGTGTGCAGTTCTGGGCTCCCATGTTTAACAAAAAATGAATTTAAACTGGAACAGTTGCAGAGAAGGGTTACTAGGATGATCAGAGGAATGGAAAACCTACTTTATGAGAGGGGAATCAAAGAGTTTGGCTTGTTTAGCTTAACCAAAAGAAGGCTGAGGGGAGATATGACTGCTCTCCATAAGTACATCAGAAGGATAAATATCAGGGAGGGAGAGGAGTTATTTAAGTTAAGCGCCAATGTGGACACAAGAACAAATGGATATAAACTGGTCATCAACAAGTTTAAGCTTGAAATTAGACAAAGGTTTCTAACCATTAGGGGAGTGAATTTGTGGCACGGTCTTCCAAGGGGAGCAGTGGGGACAAAAAAATCCTAAGTGGCTTCAAGATTAGGCTTGATAAATTTATGGAGGGGATGTTATGATGAGACTGCATACAATGGTATGTAGCTGATGTGTGAATGGTAGCAGCAAATATCTTCAATGGCCAGTGATGGGACACTAGAAGGGGCGGGTTCTGAGTTACTACAGAGAATTCCTTCCCAGGTGTCTGGCTGGTAGGTCTTGCCCACATGCTCAGAGTCTAACTGATTTGCCATATTTGGAGTTGATAAGGAATTTTCTCCTGGGTCAGATTGGCAGAGACCAGTGTTCCCTCTAAGCTGCGTGCCTGCATGGCCGCACAAGAGTCAATTGAGTGCCATGCATTTGATTAGTAGAGCTGCGCACATCCGGCAACTTGTGTTCAGATGCCCCTCCACTCCACTGCTCCTGCCCTCTGCCTTGGAGTTCCTGGGACCCTCCTGCTTGCTCTGCAGAGTTGGGGGGAGGGGACACTGATGTCAGGGTGTTCCTCTCCCCCTGCCTCTCTCTGCCCATGTACCCCATCTCTGTAGAGTGGGGGAGGAGGGCAAGGCTCAGGAGGTAGACTGAGCTGCTGGTGGCTGCTGCGGTCTGAATGAGCCTTCAGACTGGTGAGTGCGGCTGTGCTTAAAGAGAAAGTGCACGGTCTCTCATACACTTCCCCAGCAGCCAGCACACACACTCTCTCTGTCTCTCATTCACACGCTGTCTCTGTATGTGTCTCTCTCTCACTCACACACACACTCACTGTCTCTCACACACTTCCCTCCCAACACATAGAATCATAGAATATTAGGGTTGGAAGAGACCTGAGGAGGTCATATAGTCCAATCCCCTGCTCAAAGCAGGACCAACACCAACTAAATCATCCCAGCCAGGACTTTATCAAAGCTGGGCCTTAAAAACTTCTAAGGATGGAGATTCTACCACCTCCCTAGGTAATCCATTCCAGTGCTTCACCACCCTCCTAGTGAAATAGTGTTTCCTAATATCCAACCTAGACCTCCCCCACTGCAACTTGAGACCATTGCTTCTTGTTCTGTCATCTGCCACCACTGAGAACAGCCGAGCTCCATCCTCTTTGGAACCCCCCCTTCAGGTAGTTGAAGGCTGCTATCAAATCCCCCCTCTCTCTTCTCTTCTGCAGACTAAATAACCCCAGTTCCCTCAGCCTCTCCTCGAAAGTCATGTGCCCCAGCCCCCTAATTATTTTTGTTGCCTTCTGCTGTACTCTCTCCAATTTGTCCACATCCCTTCTGTATTGGGGGGACCAAAACTGGATGCAATACTCCAGGTGTGGCCTCACCAGTGCCGAATAGAGGGGAATAATCACTTCCCTCAATCTGCTTGCAACGCTCCTACTAATACAGCCCAATATGCCGTTGGCCTTCTTGGCAACAAGGGCACACTGCTGACTCATATCCAGCTTCTCGTCCACTGTAATCCCCAAGTCCTTTTCTGCAGAGCTGCTGCTTAGCCAGTCAGTCCCCAGCCTGTAGCGGTGCATGGGATTCTTCCTTCCTAAGTGCAGGACTCTGCACTTGTCCTTGTTGAACCTCATCAGATTTCTTTTGGCCCAATCCTCCAATTTTTCTAGGTCACTCTGGACCCTATCCCTACCCTCCAGCGTATCTACCTCGTCCCCCAGTTTAGTGTCATCTGCGAACTTGCTGAGGGTGCAATTAATCCCATCATCCAGATGATTAATAAAGATGTTGAACAAAACCGGCCCCAGGACCGACCCCTGGGGCACTCCACTTGATACCGGCTGCCAACTAGTCATCGAGCTATTGATCACTACCCGCTGAGCCCGACAATCTAGCCAGCTTTCTATCCACCTTATAGTCCATTCATCCAATCCATACTTTTTTAACTTGCTGGCAAGAATGCTGTGAGAGACCATATAAAAAGCTTTGCTAAAATCAAGATATATCACATCCACCGCTTTCCCCATATCCACAGAGCCAGTTATCTCATCATAGAAGGCAATCAGGTTGGTCAGGCATGACTTGCCCTTGGTGAATCCATGTTGACTGTTCCTGATCACCTTCCTCTCCTCCAAGTGCTTCAAAATGGATTCCTTGAGGACCTGCTCGATGATTTTGCCAGGGACTGAAGTGAGGCTGACCGGTCTGTAGTTCCTGGGGTTCTCTTTCTTCCTTTTTTAAAATATGGGCACTGTATTTGCCTTTTTCCAATCGTCCGGGACCTCCCCCGATCACCACGAATTTTCAAAGATAATGGCCAATGGCTCTGCAATCACATCAGCCAACTCCCTCAGCACCCTTGGATGCATTAGATCTGGACCTATGGACTTGTGCATGTCCAGCTTTTCTAAATAGTCCTCAACCTGTTCTTTCACCACTGAAGGCTGCTCACCTCCTCCCCATACTCTGTTGCCCAGTGTGTTGCCCAGCAGTCTGGGAGCTGACCTTGTCTGTGAAGACAGAGGCAAAAAAAGCATTTAGTACTTCAGCTTTTTCCACATCATCTGTCACTATGTTGTCTCCCCCATTCAGTAAGGGTCCCACACTTTCCCTGACCACCTTCTTGTTGCTAACATATCTTCTTGTTACCTTTCACATCCCTTGCTAGCTGCAGCTCCAGCTGTGCCTTGGCCTTCCTGATTACACCCCTGCAATATTTTTATACTCCTCCCTAGTCATCTGTCCAAATTTCCACTTCTTGTAGGCTTCCTTTTTGAGTTTAAGCTCACCGAATATTTCACTATTAAGCTAAGCTGGTCACCTGCCATATTTGCTATTCTTTCTTTACTTGTATTATTGTTGTTGTTACTTCGTGATACTTCCTGCAATGCACATATATTCTCTGTAATTTTATTCTTTCAAAGTGCTGCTATTTTAGTTTTTTGACTGGTCTGTGCATTTCATAATTTTTATTTCTCTCTTTCACTTAAATATAATTCTTTGAGTAGTGAGTTCTAAAATGCCTAACTTGTCTTGCCTGGAGTAATTATCCCTATGGTAACTTTTAAAAAATATATATTATATCTAGGTTTTTTGTGTCTACTGGTGGCACACATGCACACATTACCTCAATATTGGTGCACATAACAAAATTCATTCTGCACATGGATAGAAAAAATTAGAGGGAACATTGGCAGAGACCCTGGGAGCTTTTTGCCTTTCGATGCAGCATGGGGTACAGGTCACTTGCAGGTTTAAACTAGAGTAAATGATGAATTCTCTGTAACTTGAAGTCTTTAAATCATTATTTGAGGACTTCAGTAACTCAGCCAGAGATTATAGGTCTTTTACAGGAGTGGTTAGGCTCTCTTGCCTGCAACGTGCAGGCGGTCAGACTAGATGATCATGATGGTCCCTTCTGGCCTTAAAGTCTGAGTCTGTGTGCTACAGGGGCAAAGCCAGACTTTTCCCAGTAATGGCTGCTCCTAGTTGCTTCAGGACAGGTGGGGCTGTAACTGAGGGTACATCTACACTACCCGCCGGATCGGTGGGTAGTGATCGATCTATCAGGGATCTATTTATCGCATCTAATGTAGACGTAATAAAATCAATCCCTGATCGCTCTGCCGTCGACTCCGGAACTCCACTGTGGCGAGAGGCGGAAGCGGAGTCAACGGGGGAGCGGCAGCGGTCGACTCGCCGCTGTCCTCACGGCCAGGTAAGTCAACCTAAGATACCCTGACTTCAGCTACACTATTCGCGTAGCTGAAGTTGCGTATCTTAGGTCGACCCCCCCCACTAGTGTAGACCTAGCCTGATATTAGGGAGCCTAGCCCACTAGGGTCATACACCTACAGAGCTTGGAATAGAACCCAAGATTCCCGAGTCTCTCCGTTCCTTTGCTGTCTGCAAGTAGCTGTGAAACCCACTGGCAAAGTGAGTGTCTCATCTTCCCTCTAGTGCTGCTCCAAATAGAGGAGGAAAACATACTATTGCTATCAGTTACTCAGTTAGCTCAAGTAGTGGAGGTTTGTGTGATTAATCTAAAGGTTCTAACCTCGCTGATGACCAAGATGTAGAATGATGACACATGGTGGGATTTCTGTGTTTCCAGTCAGCTTTTTTTAAAACCTAGGAAATTAAAGACACCCACACAAAGTAAATTGAAAAAACAAGATTTAAGATTGAATAGTCAAGTCTTGAAAAGTTAGGAAATGCCAGAATAAATACTGCCCTGGCAACCTTAAATTCAGCCCCATTGTATATACATTATGATGATCTTTAATTACATGATCATGCTGGGATCTGATTTGCAGAAGTGCTGATCACTTACTGCTACAACTGAAGTCAACGGGAGCGGTGCTTTAAACATATAAAGTACTGTATTATGCTAAATACTCTGAAAAAATCCTCTTTCATTCGATCCTTGTGCAAAAATAATTGAGGAGAAAAGCTATTAAATTAGTGAATGGGGAAAAGTGATAATAGTACTGTTTATATATAAAAAAAAGAGATGACTTTTTTTATACAGAGGAATTAGCTTATTGTGTGTGCCCAGAAAATCATCATTTGCCAACACATTGCAGAGAATGAAGAGGTATGTGAAATTGGTGCTTGCAGAGGAGCAGGCTAGATTTAGACCAGGGTCTGTTACAGTAGTATCAGTATTTGTGATAAAATAGGTATCAGAAGTATATCGAACACAACCAAACCTTCTATAACAACTTTATAGACTTCATAAAGGCTTTTGATAGCATCTGGCAGAAAGGGCTATGGCAAGTTTTGAGAATGTTTGGCACCCCAAGAAATTGATCAAGCTGATAGAGATTATCTATAGCAAGTTGATGAGAGAAGTGAGAATAGACAAGAAGCTGATGGAATGGTTCAGGATAACTGTAGGAGTGAGACAAGGATTCACGCTGTTGCCAGCTTTGTTCAACGTGGTACTGGAAGCAGTAATGGCGGTAACACTCAGAGATTAAATGGGAAGAGTCATTTTATGTAGGAGGACAGTAAATAACTTTAGATTTGCAAATGATACTGGCCTTATAGCATTGACCAAGGAGGATTTACAGAGAATAACTGACGAGAGATCAAGAAATCAGAAAATTCAGACTGAAGATCAGCATGGAGAAGACAAAATTTATGGCAATTACAGGACAAGAGAAAGAGGTAAAGATTAAAGTCGAAGACAAAGAACTAGAACAGGTGGGAAAATTTGTTGTACCTTGGAGGACTAGTATTGAAGAATGGGAATTGTGAAAATGACATAAAAAGAAGAATCAGACTAGCCGCTATGGCATTAAAAAAAAAAACCTGCAAGATCTGGAAGGCTAAAGACATTTTGATTAAAATGAAAATCAACATGTATGAGACAACTGTTGTGCCTGTACTGCTGTATGGGTCGGAATACTGGAGTAGGAAAGTCCATGAATGAAAGATATTTGCTGAGGCCAATATCAAGAGTTCCAAGACTGCAGAAAATAAAAAATGAAGTTGATAAGAAAATGGGTAGGGCAACAAACAACACTGTTACAGAAAATTCAAGAAAGACAACTATGATGATTTGGACATGTGTCAGGAATGGACTCGAAAAGGATACCATGCATGGCAATAAATACCAGAGTGCAAGGAACTAGAAATAGAGGAAGACCAAGGATGCATCAATTGACATAGTGGAGAATGAAGATAATGATTTAAAAATAAATGATTTAAAGATGAACGAAGCTGTGAAGCTGATACCAGATGGAAAGTGGTGGAAAGACTTCATTCAGCCCCATTATAGCTGCTGAACTGATGGATGGGAATCAAAGAAAATGATGACTGAAAAATCAGGTCCTAGGCATATCAGATTAGGCACCCAAAATTAGTAAAAACTTTTGATCTTATTCTCTCTGTCCCTCAGCTCCTCATCTGTAAAATGGGAATAAATATCACTGTCTCACCTCGCAGAAGTGTTGTGAAAATAGATTGATTAACGTTTGTGAAGCACTCAGATACTATTGTGATGAGCACCAAAGGAAAACTCATGAGGAAGTTTAATATAGCTATCTGGAGAGCAGGGTTTGAATCGTATATTGTAAATAAGGCACGGGGCCACATTGAATAATGAGGAGAAAACAAAAATATCGAGCACCATCCATCCTGTACACTGAATGGATAAAAATAGTATGTGATCATGTAATTAATGATTGTATCATAATGCAAGGAGGGTGAGTTAAGGTTGCACAGTGAATCCTAATTCTGGCATTTCCTACTTTTGAGTGCTTGAGTTTGCACCTTAATAATGTTTTTTTATCTTTAAAGTAGTGTTTTTGTGTGTAATCTATCTAGCTATAAAGTGTATGTGTGTGTTGTATTATTAGAGAGTGAAAGAGAGACTCCCCACACAAATACCTTGTATCCCGAGGAAGGTGATTAATGTTGGAAGCCTTCTGTGAACTTCAGAGCTCTTAACATTACACAAGGCCTCATACTCTCCCCTAGAAGGAAAACAAGTGTCATTCCCACATTTTATAGACGCTGTGCTCAGTGGTGCTGGAACTAGGGGTGCTGGGGGTGCTGCCGCACTGCCTGGCTCAAAGTAGTAATAACAAACACGAAATACATGGTTTTCATCATCAGTACCCCCGCTATAAAAATTATTCCAGCTCCCCTGAGACTGCTACAGTTAAAGTAGAGTCACTTAGTATTTAAAAAATTGAATACTCTAAGTGTTCTAAAATTCTCATGCTGACTTCGATTGTCTTGAAATTTGCTCCGCTTCATGGGATACGGGGTAGGGTTAATGGTTTAGATTTTGAGTAATTTAAACAAGTGGGTGGTTCCTCAGACCATAGGCCCCCGAAATAAATCATGTGTTTACAAAATCATCTGGTTTGTGTACTCCTGTGGCTCAAATTATAGTTTTAATCCTCTCCAACCTGATATCACATGCTCAAGATTCGTTTCAGTGAGTTCATGGCACCCACTGACCTTTTGAAGAAGCAATATTGAGTAAGATATTGAGGGTTAAATTGTAACTGCAGACTGGTTCAAGCTAAACTGACATGCCACAGAAAATGAAATGCACATGTTCCTTCAAGACTATGGCTCTGTTGCAAGTCAGAGGCTTTGCAGGCAGCCCAATGTCAGAGTAGCAACGTGGCTCAAGGCAACATGCAATGCCCATTGAACCTGAGCAACACCCAGGTGCTCTGAGTTCACATCCTTCCCTTGGAGAATGTATGTTGTTCATGCTCCCTGTCCAAAATCTGCTTTCACAGCTGATATTTCAAAGTGTTCTAAAATCCACACACAGATTCTGATTTTACTTGAGAAATATTATCAAGAAAATTAGCATTAATTAAATAGAGGAAAGATGAGACTCTAGGAAGCAGTTAGGGTAATGTAATCATGACTTATGCTCCTCAACCATTTCCTGAACAGTGGGACTGAGTATGATTAAAGAAAAGTGAGTTATTGAGTCAGCCCCCCTAAAATGAACTGCTTATAACACTTTCATATTCTTACAACTTTTTTAGTGTAGACTAAGGGAAAATCCTAAGTTTAGTTTAGGATTCATTTTATTTCATTTCATTTAGTTTATAGCATGGACAGTCCCTGAGATCAGCTATTGAATGGGACTAAGGACCAGTTTAGAAATATTTCAAATATTATTGCACTACAAAACATTTACTACCTCTGCTTAAAACATCTGTGCGAGCTGTTGCTTCCTCTGAAACTTTAGTGAGTGACACACACTGATCAGTGTACTCCCTTGGTGGTTTAAGGGTACAAGTGCTATCCCAAGGACAGCGAGGTTGAATCCTCTACTTAGGTGATTTGTGTGCTATGCACATTACGCGCACAAGTGCTGAAACTGCAGGGATAGGGTTGGGGTGAGATGAGTGGAGCAGTTCACACATCTCAGAGTTATCATTCCAGAGTGTATTCATCTCTATGGTGTACTCTCATTCAGCTGAGAACATCTTATTGAGATGAATGGTCCACTTCACACCTTTCTGAGCCTCCTATACTTCAGATGAATGCACAGAGCCCCTTCCTCATACACTCTGCCCAGACAGGGACACTGTATCTCTACTTTCCTTCCCTTTCCTGCCTCCAACTGGTACATGCATTCTTCACAACCATA